>NC_058134.1:26138797-26194346 GCF_016433145.1 Gracilinanus agilis
AAGGAAGGAAGGAAGGAAGGAAGGAAGGAAGGAAGGAAGGAAGGAAGGAAGGAAGGAAGGAAGGAAGGAAGGAAGGAAGGAAGGAAAGAAAGTTGACCTATTTTTGAGGCACTATGTAAGGCACTCTATATACAAAGATAAAACTAAAACAAGTCCTTGAAACACAGAAGTTCTATTCTTTTGTGGGAAGAAGACAACATATAAATACATAAGAGTATATATAAAATATATAGAGATGTATATATATATATGCATATATATATGAGAATATATAAAATATATAGATTCAAGCTTTACAGTTTAACTATCTGTGTGGCCTGAGACAAGTCATTTATTCTCTCTGTATTTCAGTTTGAAACCAAAGCATTGGAGTACATGATCTCTAATATCCTATGATTTTCTGACATTTCTTGATCTTATGGCATTTCAGTAGTTCAACGGATACTTGATTGCACTGATGGGAGGACTCTCTCCAATTAGTAAATCATAATCTTTATGTGTCTTCTTATTCTTTTCATATCTTATCCATATCCTCCAAAAATGCTTCACAGAGGGGCTCAATGACTATGCTGGGTCTCTTCTTAAATATCTTAAGGTAGGCATGGGGCCTCATATCTATATTCCCTACTCCTGTAAAGGCTAAGTTAATTTATTTCATGGACTCAAGTGTCCATACTAAATTCTGGTTGTGAGGACGCACTAGGGCTGCCTAAGAAGAAACAAAATGACTCAGATTAAAAAGAGAGATTGTCAAAGCTCCTGTGCCACTTAGCAGTGACATCTGGTCTATGAGTAGTGTAAGTTAAGTTTTTCAAGGATTTGCAAGAAGCCATGTCTTTGGGCAGGGTTTCCAATTGGACACTTGGAATCTTGGGAGATTCCTGATGCCATGCTAGGGAATGAGACCAATCGTTGGTTGAGGGACTTGATAGAAATGATGTAATTTGTTAAAAAGAGTAAAACAAAAAGCCCTGGATGATAGAGGAGCTTTAAAACTTTCTTTGGTATAAACAGAAAGTCAGATAATACAACTAAACTTCCTATAAAATCCCCTCAACCAATCACAATATAGATCTTCAGGAAGACTAGCCTCCTAGTATCAATTGATGTTTAACTGATGTTAACTGAATATTATGAGAATATCAATGACAATCAGTAACACATCTGACTATTAATATTGAAAATGGTACTTAATCTCCACCTCAGAAAGTAAAGCTGGATCCCACTCTATCCCTTCAAATTCCCTAAAACTCCTTTCAAGCTGTCTTGTTGCCAGGCCAACCAACAAAGGTCAATAACTGGTTAGAGTTTTATAAACAAAGAATTTACTTGAGGTAATCAAACAACAAAGGAAACTTAGAGAAGGGAAGAGGGTTTTAGGAATCCTTAAATGAAGTCTAATCTTAAATCAAAGTATATAATCTAACAGCTTCATAATATTGATAGCTGAGCTGAGCCAGAAAGGCTCATTGGCCTTATTTAGGCTGCTTTGGTGAACACTGCTTGCCTATAGACAAATTATATTGCAGCCTGATATTTAGATGGATAAATCTTCTGTAATAATTTGATGGATGCTGATAATTGACCCTAAAATTCAGTAGTACTCCTGTAACTTTCAGGTATGCTGGTTGACACTCAATAAATTTTGGAGAGAAAGGTTTGATCCCAACCACCCTGGGTCCCTGGCTCCAGAATGAGTCCCTGGGTCCAGTATCTTCCTCCCTTATATAGGGCACAACCCAACAAATGATTGGTCTCATGCCCTAGCATGGCATCAGGAATCTCCCAAGATTCCAAGTGTCCAACTGGAAACCCTTCCCAAAGACTTGGCTTCTTGCAAATCATTGCGAAACTTAACTTACAGTAGCTACTATAACTCCAACCTAGCAAAATGGGGAGACAATTTAAAAAAAACTTTTGATATTGCAGGCTTATAAATGAAGCTTATGAGCTCTCTGTGAGTTATCCTTTGCTCTGACTATAAGACCAGTCCATCTCACCTTTTCAGTGTACATCTCCTCAAATATATCTTTTACTCCACTTCTGGTGTTGAATATTGGGTTGACAATAGTCCTTTTCCCACTTACTATGAGTCTCTTGATTACCTCTCATGTAACCAAACTTTTAATTGTTCTAAGATTGTATTTTATGATTTATATACATCTGGTGTTATTGAATGAAATTGGTGTTTCCATGAAAATCTTTAAGACAATGATAGCATTAAGCAATTTGCCAAATGCTGTTCAAATTACTTCTTCCACTCCAAGTATAGGGCCACTTCAATGTCCATCTTCAGGGCCTGACTGAGATATATGTAGTTATGAATGAAATCAAGGAGCTTTCTATCCAACTTCATGTCATCTATGGACAGGAGGAATCTTTCATTTACTTGTATTTTCTTAAGGGGACATTTAGGCCAAATTCTTACTCTACTGTGACTATCACTTCTGAGCTTTGGTAATATTTTGGAGTTTGATGAGTATGTTGTCATCCACAGAAAACATATATGGATGGTGTCGCCATCTATTTAGCAAGAAAATCTCTTCTTTTGGATTCTATTTTGGACATTCTTTATAATGGTAGTAAGCATCTCAGGCAGAGAGACATCTCCCTGTATTATATTATGTACCTACTTAGTTTGAACAAAGTTGATCTCTGGTGCTGCATCCTTCAAGGAATCTTATATGATTTTAATATATTCATGGGAGACATCTTGTTAAGACAGAGCCATTAAGGTATCATTTTCCTGTACTAAATCAATTTATCTAGTCAATGAACAATATACAGAATAGACTTGATATTCTCCACATTACTCAGCCAATTGTATAACTATAAAGATATGGTCTAATATAGAATGTCATTTGTAAAAGCCTGCCTGTTAAGACAGCAAGTCGAAGACAGTGGAATAAAGGCTGAGACTCACCTGAGCTCTTCCCAGTTCCCTAAACACTAAAAATAATGCCTCAATGAATTCTGGAGCAGCAGAATCAACAAAAAGAGAGGGTAAAATAATTGTTCTTCCCAGGTCAACTTAAAAGATCAGCAGGAAAGGTCTGCCTCACTGGTGTGAGAGTGGATCACAATCTAGTTACCAACAGCTGCACCAGCTGAAACTGTGCCTCAGCAAGCCTTGGTGGGTGACTGAATCTTCAGACAGAACTGGAGTCAGGGGACTGGAGTTAGAGGACAATAGTAGCCTCTAGTGCTTTTATCACACAGAAAGTAAGGGAGGGGAAAATCAGAAAACTGTTGAGAAAGAGATTACAGAGGACCTTCTGGGGTGCAAGATTCTGTTGTATTGACTACATGTAGTTCCAGATTGCACTCCTAGAATGAGGACGAATACTCACACACTAGAGTATAGGATCCAGGGAATAGAGACACTAGTCACATTTCCAGGGTGGAAATGGATGCTTGTGGTCTCTCACAGACCAGAGTACAGACAAAGAAAGAAGTGACCACACCTCTTGTTCAATCATATTACCCTGGAAAAACTGAAGACTCACAGACCCCAGAAGTAGCTCTAAAAAGGGTAGCAAAAAAACCTGAACCTTAGGATAGTATTCCCTCCATCCCAGAAATAGAGTCCAACTTTAATAAAAAGTTAAAAGTCAAGAAAAAAGCTGGAAAAAATGAACAAACTAGCAAACAAAAACAACCTGATCATAGAAAGTTACGATGGTGACAGAGAAGGTCAAAACACCAATTCAGAAGATGATAAATTCAAAACAACTACATTCAAAATCAGAATCTCAGGATCAAAAAGAAAAAGAAACCCCAGAAGAAATTATTTTTAAAAGATTTTTTTAATCAAATAAGAAAGGTGTAGGAAAAACTAGGGAAAGAAATGAGAGTGATGTAAGAAAATCATGAAAAAAGCCAACAGGTAGTAAATCTAAGCACAAAGAAAGACTGAAGAAAATAGCAACTTAAAAAACAGAATAGTCCAAATGGCAAAAGAAGCACAAACATTCACTAAAGAGAGGAACTTTCTAAAAAGCCATATTGGCCAAATGGTAAAGAAGGTATAAAAATCATACTTATAAAATAAAACTGGCCAAATGGCAAAGGAGACATAAAAACTAACTGGATAACATGATTCCATAAAATTAGAATTGGGAAAGTGGAAACTAAAGATTTTATGAAATATCAAGAAACTTAAAGCAAAATCAAAAGAATGAAAAAATAGAAAATGTAAACTATTTCAGTGTAAAAAGCAAATGAGTTAGAAAATAGATTGAGGAGACATCATTTAAGAAATTGGACTAATAGGATTAATATTGGAATACCTGAAAGTCATGATCAAAAAAAGAGTATAGCCATCATATTTCTTTTTATCAATAAAAATGTGCTTTAATCCAAAGTCCAACTTCATGAAGATGAGAGTTGAAGGCAAAGGAAATGGAAAATTGTGAATCATTCATTTAACTGAACAGAATCAATAAAGAAAAAAATCAATCATTTGTTGTTATAAGAAACATATCTAATAATTATTACACAGAGAATAAAGACAAGACTCTTGGGGTGAAATTCTATGCATAAAGTGATTTCAAATAATTAGGATTTAAACTCATACTATCTGACAAAACAAAAATACAAATTAATAATGTCAAGAGAGATTAAAGTATATTACATTAGCTTAAAAGTACCATGACATGAAAAATGAAATTAGCAGTTCTAACATTTCCTAAATTCTCTATGATGGGATGGTGTCTAAAAGTTAAAATTATGGGATGCAAAAGAGGAAGATCCTGGGAGAAAGGGGAAGGGAGAGGTAGAATGGGGGAAAGTTTTTCATATAAAAGAGGGATCAAAGAGCCTTTTGCAGTGGAGGGGAAGGTAGAAGGCTGGCATACAATGCTTAAACTTTACTTTCATTGAAATTGGCTCAAAGAAAGAATAACATACACACTAATGGAGGTATAGAAAATCTGTCTTACTCCAAAAGAACGTAGGAGAGGAAGGGACTTAATGGAAGGAAGGCTGGTTTGGGAGAGGTGGAGATCAGGAGCAAAATTCTTTGGAGAAGGGACAGGGAGAAATGAGAGAAGAGGATGAATAGGAGCATAATACATGTGATACAACATAATTCTGAAGGACTTATGATGCTATTCACCTCCATAAATCAATTGATAGAGTTTCAATGCAGATTTAAAAATACTTTTTTAAGGTTTATTTTATTGAGGGTTTGTCCATTTTCTTTCACAACATGGCTAATATGGAAATATGTTTTTCATTACTTCGCATGTATAATTAATATCATATTGCTTCTCAAAGAGTGGGGAAGGGGCTAGAAGAAGGGAGAAAATTTGGAATTCAAAAATTTTTAAAAAACAAATGTTAAAAATTGGTTTGGCATGTAATTGGAAAAATATAATGTTTTAAAAAGCTTCTCTGTTCTATTCTCATTCCTTCATCAAGAGCATTCAATATGTGTATAGGTAAAAAACCAAGATTTTTGTAGAAGTAGGAAAGTAAATATATGGATAAGTAGTGACTGCTACTTTCTCCACTTCCTGCTCATTTTTTAGTAATAATAACAATGGAGATTGTTTTCTCTAGGTATGTGTTTGCCATTTTCTTCTATATCAAATGTTTTTTCAAATAAATCTCTTAGTTTCCTCAAAACCATGTCATCACCAACTTTTCTGTAAATTTGGTCTGATATAGCCATACTTCCTTTTTGTGGGTGTCATTTCTTCCTCCTCCTAGAGCATTCTTGGGTCTTTAATGTTAGAGCCCTAAAATGGTGGCCATCCCCATAACCAATTCATTTGTTCCTGAAAAACAGAATATAAATCTGTGCTTCCCTCTCCTAATAGTGTGGCTTGCTTGGGATATCAGATGAATATTTTATATATTTTCTTCACACCTGAGGCAAGATCCTCACTTGCCTTACCCTTATTATGGCTATGGTGATAGCTCCATTCCCTTCAATAAATAAAATAGTTGTCTTAAAAGCCTTGGCAGATCTTTTTCATTTTTCATAATTCTTTTGTCTCTCTTAAAGTTTTATCAAGTTCTGTAATTTAACTGGATCTCTTGCCAACCTTTCTATAAATTTGTTTTTACCTCTCCTTGTTGTTTTTAAGGTGATACTTCTAATACTTCATCATTTTCCTCTGTTAGATTTTACAAGCAAGTTGCCCTCAACTGTGATCTCTATTTTTGACAAGGGGATTATCTTTCTGCACTTTCTAGAATCTTTTGGACTCCTCATTGTGATAACTGAGTCACATCAGTTAAGTTTCTGTAAGAAACATAATTATCTATTTCTAGTTTCGACTCTTCAGCCTGAGTGATTTGCTTAAACAGGTCATGTGGTAGCTATTTTAACTGCATGAAATATTTTCTTAATTTCTCTTTTAGTATTGATTCTGATATTTCTCCTAATAAGTCAACGATATGTTTATACAGAAAAACTGATTCAGAAATGGTTCCCAAAATGTCAGTTTTTTTTCTACTTACTAAAACTATAGTCAATTTCTATTTCTATGCCATTATTCTATGGTCCCCATGCCAAACACTTCTCAACTCTCTTCTTAAAGAATATATGCAAAAATACAAAAAAGAAAGCATTAAACTATATCTTCCAAAGTATTTTGTTATATTCCTCTATGCTAGTTCACTACTGGGTATCCCTGGGTTGCCATGGACAAAGAATTCATCATTCAATGAAATGACTGTCTCATCAATAAGAATCAGTATGGCACAGCATGTCAATGTGATATATATATATATATATATATATATATATATATATATATATATATATATATATATTTGCAGAATCTCAGGAAACAGATGGTCTGTGGCCAGGATCCTACTCAAAAGTCCTTTCAGCATAATAGAATTAGGCAGAGCCTATGTTGTATTGATATAGTCTCCCAGCATCCGAGGTCATATCCACAGCCTAATGAGTCATCAGAAAATTACTTTTGTGGAAGTTTGTTATGATCCTATTATTATATACACCAAAGATGTATTCACATTCTACAACAGTTGATGAAATTCTCATCTAAGATTAACAGGCAGACTCAAGTAAGAGTGAAACTTGGAATCAGGAAGACAAGTTCAAATTTTGTCTCAAACACTCAACACCATGTCATTCTGAATAAATTACTTAATTTCTATTTGCCTCAGTTTCTTCATCTTTAAAGGGTGAATAATAACAACAAACACAGAATAGTTGTGAGGAACAAATGGGATAAGCTTTGAAAATCTTATAATACTGTATAAATGCTAATTATTATTTTTGGAGTAGGACTAGTAGTACCACTAGTAGTAGTAGTATATGAGTTGCCAAATAAACCATGCAGACAACTGCCACCCAAGTTCAGGAGTAATCTTAAAAACTTGAGAATCTGTCCAAATCTGCTCATGACATAAATATGGCCAGCAAATGTAAGACGATGAAATCCTCATCTATTGAGAATCTAAGACAGGAAGTTATGTCTACCTAAGTCTTTGGCACTCTCATAAACTGGCATAATTTTACCAGTGGAAATATCATGAAAAAGACCTACCTATCTGTTTTGATGCTGTTCTCCAAGGATCTTGGACTCTTTCCCTCTAACCTGCACCTGCAACCTTCTCTATGGGTTGTCTCTCCCATTAGAATGGAAGCTACCAGAGAGCAAGGACTGTCTTATTTTTCACTTTATATCCTTCTGTATTTAGCACAGGGCTTTTCATAAAGCAAGTGTTTAATAAATGCTTTATTCATTCATACACTATATGCCATTCATAACCAGTTGTCCAACTATACCCCCTACCATTAAATTAAGAAGAGTAATTTTTAAATTCATTTGATTTTTAGTCTACTATAAAATATGAAAAGTTCTCTGAAAGAGCCTGATGAAACCACACCACCCTCCAAATGGGAGTGGCCTTTCTACAACAGATGCTAGAAGATCCTAAACCAAAGTAAGAACAATGGTGAATGCTTCCTGTGTGACAATAGTTCCCATTGTCACACAAGATTTGGGTGGGTGGAAGATGATTGTTTTCAAGTTAAATATAAGCCTTTAATATGTGGGTGCACAAAGGTATGGGTCAGAGTCACTTAGCAGAAAATCCCCAGAGAATTAAATGGAATGCTAATACCTTGATGCTACATCAATGTTCCCAAGCAAGATAATACAAAATGAATGATGACGAAGATAATTATATTGTGTATCTCCTTTAAACGAGCTTTTAGCATGAAGTACTCACTACTATTAGAAGACATAATGAAGTAGAAAAGACTAAGACCAAGGAACCTGAGGCTGGAGCTGGAAGGGACCAGAGAAGACATCTACTCTAAGCACTGAGGAAACTGAGCCCCGGAAGAATTAAGCCACCTGCCTAAGATCATACAAGCAGTAAGAGAAGAAGGATTTGAATTTATATCACACAAATCTAAATCTGACTCTCTGAATTTGCTGCTAAAAGCAGTCATGAGAGACTTGAGTATAATGAGGAAGAAAGGTTAATAATAACACTTAAGGAAGTAAAAGAAGAATTAATACAGCCTTCTATGTGTCTTGAAAGGCAACGTTTATAGGAAGACTTACTTAGGGACAATATCATTACTCTGGAATGGACCTGAGGCAGGCTTTTACACTAGCCAATCAATTGGTTAATTTCATTTTATCAGAAGGTAACCTTTGAACCAATATGAATGGAAAGGAACCTTAGACAAAGGGGAAAACCCAACTGCAGTATGGTTGTCAAGAAGAGTTATAGAGCACTGTTCAGTGGATTCATGCCAATGGAGATTAGGTGGGCTGTTAAGAAGGATGATTCAGGGGATAAAAGCTGAGAATTATCAGGGAGGCTTATCTTGTTTGAGGAAAAAATTAGTTTTAAATGAAAACATCAACCAGAAAATCTCAATGTTTTATCTCAAGAACATAGAATACCTGCTCTTCAGGGGTCAAACAGACAATACATAGTTGTTGTTGTTTTAAGAGTAATTTTACCGAAAAGATAAATTATCCATTTCCCCAAAGCCACAGCCTTATTTACTAGTAAGCCAATAAATCCCCATCTAGTTAGTTAAATCAGATTCTACCATGTGGTCTGTGCATCAAGAGTAGCTAGACGACTTAATAGACTAAGAAGAACTTTACTGACCTAACAAATCACTTCCTCTAAGTCACTTTACCAGGCCTCCCAGGATTCTCTTGTTAGATTCTCTTTCTTGGTGACTTCATCAGCTCCCAGTGGTTGAATTACCACCTCTGAAGATAAAGCACAGATCTATATGCCATATATACCCAGCACTAGGCTGTACCCTGAGCTTTAATCTTACATTAAAATTACTTATTGGGCCTTTCAATTTGTATGTCCCGAAGGGATCTTAACGTGGCCAAAAATAAAACTCATTATCTTTATCCCCCCAAAGCATGCCTGCTTCCAAATGTCCTGGTATCTTTTGATGGCACCATCATTCTTCCAGGCTCCCAGATTTGTAACCATAGTGTCACATTTAATTCCTCAGTCTCATCCCACATACTGAATCAATGCCAAATTGTGCTGTTTCTTCCACCATAATATCTCTCCCATATATCCCCATCTCCTTACTCATAAAACTACACCTTGTTTCAGACCTTCATCACTTCTCATTTAAATTATTGCACCAGCCTCCTAACCATCCCATTTCAGTACATTCTACACACTGCTGCTAAAGTCATTTTCTTTAATCATAGATCTGACCATGTCGCTTCTCTTCTTATTCCAATGTCTTCCTATTCCCTTTAGGATAAAAAACAAATTTCTCTGTTTAGTCTTTAATGCCTGTCACAACCTCCCTCTGACCTGTCTTACCAGACTCACTATATATTCTCGCCTACCTCACTCCCACTCTTTGATTTATTTAAAATGGATTTTACTCTATTCCCCATACACATTCCCTACACCCCACGCACCATCTTCCATTTCTATGGCTTTATATTGGATGTCTGATAAGACTTAAATACACTCTCTCAACATCTCTACTTCGGAGAATATCTCTCTTCCTTCAAGATACAGTTCAAGCACTAACATTCTATATGAAGCTGTTCCTCATTCCCCACAATTACTAGAGTCAACTTTCCCAAACTGCTTTGTATGTAATTACTTGGTACTGATTTATATTAATGCTCTTTCTATTTATTCTGTACATATATATTTGTATACATTTAAATTCCTCATGAGTAGGTATTACTTTGAATTTGTATCCTCAGCACCAAATGGTGTGCTTGGAAAATGGCAGGTACATAATACTTTTGTGAACTTTTATTATTAGTCTTGGAGTTTTCTCCAATGCCTAGCACATGTTATATATGGAATAGAGCACATGATGAAAAAATGTTCACAGAATTGAAGTATAGAATTCAAAGAGACAATGAGATCTTTAAAAAATAAGGAATTTTATTTGTCAAGGTTTCATTTCAAAATAGTGGCTATTTACTAGCCATCTACTAAAGTCCTGGACTAGATGAACTACTCCAGCCCTCAAGGAACTTATAGGCTGATGTGGGGAATGGGAAATGAAATAAATAATTTATAACAACTTAACAATAATAATAGCCTTTACATAATGCTTTTAAGGTTTCCAAAGAACTTTATAAATTTTCCATTTGTTCCTCATGACAACCTTGGGAATTAGATGTTATTATTATCTCAGTTTACAGATAGGAAACTAAGGCAGACAATGGTTTAGAGATTTGCCCAGGGTCACACAGCTAGTAAACATCCAACATTGGATTTGAAGTCAGATCTTCATGATGTCAGGCGCAGTGCTCAATCCATTGCATTCCTTAGCTACCTTTGTTGATGAGGACTTAATTTTCTTCTTCTTGGTTAGCCATGGCAGCTAAATGCAGGGGCCATACATGCAGAGGCAATTGCCAAGACACATGTCTAGAAGTATGATGGCTGGTGGGGACAGGTTGAAGATTTTGGGGTAGAGACACTCTACCCTCTAGGTTTCCCCTTTTTGCTTATCCATAGTTGGCAAGTGGTCATCATTGGGTGACAGAAGTACCCAGGACAGCAGATCGATGCCCCATGGAGATTGCTACTCTAGGTGACTGATGTAGGTACCTGGACACAAAGCTTCAAAAGAGAGAAACAGGTAGAGAAGGTAAAGGTTATGCTCTTTCCAAGACTTTGAGACAGAGAAGGGGGCTTTCACCATCAGATTCTCCATGGAGGTGGTAATGGTGATGGCGATGGTTGGATCCTTTGGCAAATGCCAATACATTTCTGTCCCTCAGGATACTTAACTGATTCATCAGGGTGGCAGAATGCTGACAGTTAGTCGTGGAAAAAAGAAGCAAAGAATCCAACACAACTTGCTGCATTTGTAATCTTGTGGATGCATGTTTGTTTTTATGCCTTTGTGCATGTAAAGGACTATATGTTTTCCCTAATTGAGCTTAAGCTGGGCAGTTCCCTATCACATTATCTTGGGAAAAACAGCTGTGTCTAAGCAGTAGCTATTGTAGCATATAGCCTATAACTTATTATAGTCATTTTTAAAAAATCTTTCATACATTATAAGCCAACATCCAGAGATGTGAATCTGAAAGCAGAGATTTTTTTCCTCCATCTAATGATGTATCCCTGGTGTGGCCGTCTGCTTTAAGAACGTGCAAAGCTGTCCAGACCAATACTGACATTTGAGAAGTAGCCAATCATAGTG
Source organism: Gracilinanus agilis (assembly GCF_016433145.1). Taxonomy (NCBI): domain Eukaryota; kingdom Metazoa; phylum Chordata; class Mammalia; order Didelphimorphia; family Didelphidae; genus Gracilinanus; species Gracilinanus agilis. The sequence continues at coordinate 26,150,469 of NC_058134.1, forward strand.
ACTCAGTGTAAACAAATTCTTTTAAAAAAGGAAAGCACACAAAAAACCGCATGTTTCCATCTTTTGTTTTTAAATGATTTTGAGAGAAAAAAGAAAATTTAGCAGAGGTTGAAAGAACATGCTAATACTAGAAATAAGGACATTCACAAATTTGATAGAATATAACGGCCAGCCCTTTTAGCATCTGTGATGAGCAAGATAGTCAGAAAATGCCACAGGCTATCAAGAGAAAGCACAGAGGCCAGCAGAGGAATACCCATTACTCACAGGCTTCCATCAGTTTAACTTCATTATCCATCACAGTAACTCAGTAATGAACAAATCTAATTTTAGGTTTAGCATCACATACATGTTGCTCTGTTCTACATTTAGGAAATAAAGCATTCATGGCACATTATTATAAACGAACAGGAACACAGTACCACTATCTGAAATTTGAAGATAATGTATAAAAACAACAATGTTTGGTGCTCTGTTCTTATCTCAAAACAGTAAGCTATTAGCCTGAATGTAGCTCCTAATAGAAGATTCCTAAAAGAATAAAAGAATTGAGAAAGACCCACAGAGGTCTCCTGCTACAACCCATAATGTGCAATTTTTTAAGTAAAGATTTGATCTGACAAATGATCGCCCATCCTCTGCTTCAAGATCTCCAGTAATGAGAAATTCCCTCCCAAGGCAACCCATTGTACTTTTGTTGTTCATTTATTTCAGTCGTGCCCCACTATCCATGATCCTATTTGGGGTTTTCTTGGGAAAATATTGGAGTGGTTTGCTTTTCCTTCTCTAGCTCATTTTACAAACGAGGAAATTGAGACAAAGTTAAGTGACTCACCCTGAGTCATACTGCTAAGATGTGTCTAAGACTAGATATGAACTCAGGAAAATGAGCCTTCCTGACTTCAGAATGGCACTCTATTACTATATATCTAGCTACCTTATCCATTCTACTTTGGAAAAAATATAAATAGGGATTTTTTCATATATTTGATCAAACCACATAATAAAAGCAATAATAGTCATGATGAAGGCAATCATAATAAATAACATTTACATAGGCTTATACATTTGTCAAGTTATCTATTAAATATCTAATTTGGACCTCACAAAAACCCTATAAGGGATGTAATAAAATTATCAGCCCATTTTATAGATGAGAACATTGAGCTCAGAGAAGTAAATTAATTCATCCATAAACACACAGCTTTGATGTATCAAAGGCAGAACTTAAATCCATTTTTTTCTGCCTCAGGTTTCAACACTTGCATATATCTTTGCCACCCAAATCCACATCTCTCTGACTTTCACTAATCATTCTTACTTCTGCCCTTGAGAACTAGTGGAAAAAAATCGCATCCTTCTGGTTAATGGTACTACAAATGCCTGTAAACCAGTAACATGGGCCCTCTGAATCTCTTCTCCAAAAAAGATATGCCCAACTTCCTTCACCATCTTTATCCCTTTCTTTGAGAACTCTCTATTTTATCACTGTCTTTCCTAAAATGTAATGCCCCAAACAGAACACAATATGCTAGATCGAATGTGCTGAAGGCAGAACACAGAGATATTAGAACATCCTTCATTCTAGAGACTGCTATTCTGAACCACTCAAATAAATACTATAATAGCATTGATTCTGGAAAGGGGACATCAGTATCTCTGTGGTTCCCTCTGCCCTTTGTCCTTCCCCAGTTACCACACCCTTCTCCATTGACCATGACCAACCAGAGTTCTAGGAGATGCCTCAAGCATCATACTACTCATTTCCAGAAATAGAAGTGACGGCCATGAACAGATTTGAGGCATATTATTTTTTGTTCCATGGCCAATATAAGAATTTATTTTATTTAACTCTATATGCTATTGGTGAGTTTAGTTTTTCTTGCTTTCTCAATGGGGAGAGAGAGAAAGAGAAGGGAAATAATGTGGTAGGTAATATAAAATTTGATAAAAAAATAATCTTTTTTTTAAGAATGTAAGTTCCTTGAAGATAGGGACTTTTTGTTCTTTGTGTCCCAAGAGCCTGGCACATAGTACTTAATAAATGCTTTTCTCCATTCTTATTACCACCACTTTATACCATCCTCTTATTGTCTCATCTCCCATGGAGGAAGAGGAAGATGAGGAAAAATAGAATGAGAAGGAGAAAGAAAAGGAGGAGAAAGAGAAGGAGAAAGAGAGAACTAGAACATCATATTCATTGACAAAAGTATCCCCTGAAGGCACAGAATTCTTCCCATTTTGTAAGATATAGTAGGGTTTAATAAACATTTATTGATTGAATGATGTTCCTGGTCGCCCCAATCAGACAGTAAGCTAAAGGCAGTAGCTTCCTTTATGACTCTCACAAGATCTACCATTGTGGTGATGACAAAGACGATACTGAATAGAAAACTGAGTTGGCTAACCTGTGCGTTGGATAGTTTTCTAATTATAGATCCCTAGATTTAAAGCTGGAAGGGAACACCCTCTTCTGTTACAGATGAAGACACTGAAGCCCAGAGACATTACACAGAGAATAAGTCACAAAGCTGAAACTTAAACTCTGGGCTTTGCATTGTTTCCAGTATTCTTTCCACAGAACTCTCTCCTTGGTCCTGGCAGAACCAAGAGGTCATAAATAGAGAAGAGAAGGGAAAGTGAAAAATCAATTGTTCTCCTAATTTAGGAGTTCTGGAAAAAAGATTCTTTAGAGTAGAAACTCAGCTAAAATGGTGCTTGGGGATTATCTATGAATTTCAATGGTACAAACTTCCCAGTTGCACAGAAAGTTCACTGGGAATATCCTATAAAATCTAGTTCTGCCCTTTATACATGAAGATGATTTCTCTGATCCACTGGGAGGGAATATTTTTGGCAGTGTTGTGGTTTTTCCCACTCCTGTATGGTTATTAAATGGTGTTGAAACACCCAAACTCTCACTAGATTGGGTAATGGTAGGAAACCACCCCAGATCACTATACAATGTGGGTTGAATTAGGGGACGGGGCAGCAGGTAAAATATGCATTTTCAAGTGCCCTCATTTTGCTTCTTTTAAAAGCAATGCACTTAATGAAAAATGGCATATCCTTTTCCTCCTTTCTTCCTACTTTTCATGCTATTAGGAAAAATATTTCTTCATTCATACCTAATATTGTGGACAGGAACAAAGAGCAGGTCCAGTGAATGAATGAAAATAAAGAGGGAATGGGTTCCTTATATAACTAATAAATCCAAAAGTACCCTGAGTAGATTGAATGATCTCAAGGAAATATTTGTAAGAGTGTAATACAAGCAACTGCGCTACCAGCAAAATTTGGGGACTAGGTTCTCATGTGTTTTCATTTCCTTACAGTTCTTCATGCTTACATTGGTCCAATAAAGTTCTCTTTAAGACTCCTTGGAGAAAAAAAAGGGAAATGCATTGAGCTAGAGCAAAGTGGGGATCAATAGTGATACATCCAATATTACATTTGATGGCAGTGATAGTGATGATCCTAGGGAAAAATATGAAATTTTGATGATGATAAAATTGATGAGCTCTCTCTTGAGCAAAATCAATGCAATTAAAATCAGGAGAGCAGTTAACTAGAGAATTAATAACTAACATTATCATAGCAGTGTATGGTTTGCAAAGCACTTTATGTCCATTAATTAACTTGATCCTCACAACAACACTGAGAAGGAGGTGTTAGTATTACCCCCATTTTACAGATAAGGCACACCAATGTTAAGTGTCTTGTCCAGGATCACCCATGTAGTCAGTATCTACAGAGGCAGAATTTGTACTCAGATTTTCCTGACTTCAAGTCACACACCCTTTTCTAGAATGTGCCACCATTTTCCAATGGAAAAAAATGGCCAAAGGATATAGTTGGACAGTTCACAAAGGAACACATACAAGGTATCAATATGTAAAAAATGCTCCAAAATCACCAATAATTGGAGATATTCAAATTGGAAGAACTCCAAGATCCCACTTCATATCAATAAGATTGGTCAAGACGACAAAAGATAAAAATGACATTTGTCAGAGGTGATACAAGATGTCAGACATACTAATGGAATTCTGACATAGTGGTGATTTGTATTAACCATCTTAGAAAGCAATTTGGAACTATTTCTAGTATTTAAACAGTGCACTTGAAACATTAATATTTTATTTATTTGCATTAAATTGTTTTTTAAAAACTAGTTTAATTTAACTTTTAAAAATAAATTGTGGGGGCAGCTGGGTAGCTCAGTGGATTGGGACAGGAGATCCTAGGTTCAAATCTGGCCTCAGACCCTTCCCAGCTGTGTTACCCTGGGCAAGTCACTTGACCACCATTGCCTACCCTTACTACTCTTCTGCCTTGGAGCCAATACACAGTATTGGCTCCAAGACAGAAGGTAAGGGTTTAAAAAAATAAAAATAAAAAATAAATTGTACTTAGTTGCATTAAATAGTGCAACTGTCACTAAACTGTGACCATGCAATGCCATTCTCAGGCCTATACCTCCAAGTTCTGTGAAAATTAATAGGCATAAAACTATTCAAAGCAGCATTTTTTGGTTGTAGTAAAAAGCTGGAAATAAAGTAGACATATGTAAGTTAGGAAGTAGTTGGACAAATTACAGTATATTAAGATAATAGAACCATGTTGTGCCAAAAGAAATAATAAATGGGAAAGATTCAGGAAAAAATTAGAAATAATTCTACAGAATGAAAACTGATTCAGAGCAAATTGAACAGAACCAGAACAATTTAAATGGTGACTTCCAAAATGCAAGGACAGTCCATGAGAATGAGTTAAACTAAAATGAGAAGTCAGCATTCACATCCTGGTTATGTGGATTTTTGTTATACTTGGTCTAAGAAATATTAGTAAGCAGAAATGAGCCTCTTATTTTTCTTATACAAAAAATCATATAGATAAAAGAGATATTTTAATTCTAAAGCAAGAACATATAGATGGATTTTAAATCTATCTTGGAGTTTCATTCCTTCTATACAATTGCTCCCAACCTGGGGACTACAGACCCATTGAAGAGGCCATGAGATTACTACAATGGATCTGAGAATCCAGATGTAATACTACACAAGAAAATTTTGTACCTTGAATAATATATCTCATACATTATTATTTTTCAAATATGCTTTAATTAATATAATACAAGTACATATAAAGGGTTTCTAAATTCATAGCTGCTTTCTGCCATTATGTATGCTTTTAATTAACAAATATTAATTGCAGCTATTAGCATGAGGCAGGGAGGTCTGCAAAATTTTCAGATGTTAAAAAATTGTTCTTCCTTGAAAATGAGAACCAGAGCTTTAGTGCATGTAGAAATCTCTACTGTAGTATTTTAAACACCAAGTATCTTCTCCCAGTGGCACTGGGGAAAGAAATGGCAAAAGAAATGCCCAAAGGAAGCTCCTTGAGGGCAGAGACAGTTTCATTTTTCTCTTGATATCTCGAGTACCTAACTTTTAGGAGACACTTAATCAGTGCCTTTCAATTGAACTTAACTGATTTGAGATGAGAAGAAATAAGTGAGACCCCTGAATATTTTAACTGGAGATCTCTCTGATTTGGCTGATCATGAGTAATGATTATTCAAGGATTCTGAGTTAAGCCAATGAGGGTTAAATCCTTACACACAAAAAAAAAAAAATTGCAAAGATTCCCAACCATGGCCAGAAATCCAGCAGCTTTGCTACCATAGCTGCTTCAAGAGAGGGCTTGTCTTGGAAATCAACTAAGGCCCATAGCCCATGCTTCATATCCAAGTGGTGCTGAAACCCATGGAGCTATTATATATATATGTATTCATTTATTCATTCATTTATTTATTTGTTTGTTTGTTTTTTATAATGTCAAATGACCTCCCATTTGAGAAGATCATTGAATATTTTGCTTTTCTCTATGCTCTGGCTTCTTAGAGAAAACAAATCCTTGTAATCTGATCATAGGCAAAGCATTTAACTACTCAGATACTGAGTTTCCTCATCTGTAAAATGGATATAATATACCTAATTACTAGTCTCCCAGGGCTATTTGTGAGGAAAGGTTTTTGCTTACAATTATAACTCATAGCAATGGTAAGGTCAGAAAAGTTATTTGAATATATTACATTAAAATATGCATGTTAGTTATTATGATTATCATCATCATCAGACAGGATAAGAGAAATAATATATGAAAGAGGAACAAAGTACCCTGACTTTGGCTTTGGGAGTCTTTGATAAATTACTTAACATTTCTTGGCCTCAGTTCCTCATCTATAAAATGAAAAAGTTGATCTAGATCACCTCCATTCCTTTCCATCCATTGATTTTTAGGCCAAAAATTAAGCCAGAATGAAATAGATTCTAGGATACTGGGGGAAATTGAGGCCAGGGTCAAAAGACTGGTGATAAGAAGGATATAATAGAAAATAAAGAAAAGGAGAAGAAACTCTGGCCCCCTTTTCCTAGTCAAGAGGTCACAGGCTTTTCCCACAAAATGTGAAGCTAGATGCTTGGGAAATGGTACAGAATCCCAGCTCCATTGGGGAGGGGGGAGGAATGGGTGCAGAATGAAGAAGGTTCCCAAAAATTGTCAGATATGAAGATGACTGTTATTAGCCCCAGAAGAAAAAGATGCATCATCTTGTTTAGTAAATACATCCCTGCTAAAAAGTAACCAGGTGGCCCTCACATAGCTCACAGGAATAGGATCCAAAAAGGTCTCGCCAGGCAGAAATAAGAGGCTGAGATGAGCCAGATGAAACCTAATGAAGTTAAAGTCCTATGCTGAGAATGAAAAAATAATAATCTGCCCTAGAGTGGGAGAGTGGAAACCTGGCTTCACAAAAATTCATGTGAAAAGCATTTAAGGGTTTTGGCTTTATTACATGCTTTATGCCATGGCTTCCAAAAAAGCTATTAGAAACATCAGCTGCATTAACAGAAAAAAAGTGTCTAAAATAAAAGAGGCTGTTGTCTTGTACTATATGCAATGGTTGGACTCCATCTGGAACACTATGTTCACTGCAGGGCACCAAATTTTAAGAGGGATATTATAAAGTAGGACAACCAGGATGGTGAGGAAGCTCAGAATCACATCATGCAAGTAACAGCTGAAGGAAACATGACTTCCAGAGAATTTATGCTAGAGAAGAGAAACTTAGGGCAGCTATGACAGATGTCTTCAAATATTTGAAGGGTTGTCATCTGGAAGAAAGATTAAACTTATTAGAGGCATTTCCAGAGGACAGAGCTGGAATTAATGAGTGGAAGTTGTAGGGAGACAGGCTTTGGCTGAATAGAAGGAAAATCTTTTAGCAATTACAGTGATTTTGAACTGGATTTCTAATGTATAGAGGAGTGTGTTCCCCATCACTGCAAGTATTCAAGCAAGAGGATAGCTGAACACTTGTACGGATTTCTGCAGAAGGGATACCAGTAGAAGGTTAAAATAGATGACTTGTCGTGTTCCTAACAATATTGAAATTTTCTCATTTTACATTGGCTTGGAAAATCTCAAAGGTAACAAAATCGATATCCATATAATAACTTATATCTGATGACGGTTTATGTAATTCATTCAAATGGTTCTGTGGTCCACTGGAATGAAGACTTGATTTGAAATCGAATGAACCTGAGTTTGAAACTGGGCTCTGCTCCCTGATTTCCTGTATGACTTAATGCAAGTTATTTTGTTCTGGAGCTATTAAATAAAGGAGTAGGAAAAGACAAACTCTGAGGTCCCAAATCTAAAGTTATGGTCCTGTGGGCCCCCCCAAAAATACAAAGGAATAGAGGATTGGTGATTCCATTTGGAAAGAAGCAGGGGGCTTTTGAAAATTACTAGTGGTCCCCAGGAGTGCAGATGAGTGAATCCTGGGGCATATGTTCCTCTTGCTATCATAGAGGACCATAAATGGAAGCAGGAGGCAACCCTTCCCCATTAGTGGGCTTCACTTGCACAAATATTCTGGAACAGCATGGGATGCTAATCATGTAATAAACCTGTAAAAAGAGTTTTAAGACTTAGAAAATGTTCCACATATACTATCCCCTTTCCCATTTTATAGACAGGAAGATGAAGTTCAGTTAGATGATTTGTGGGGTCACACAACCAGTAGTAAATGTGGTGGAGGTGAGATAGGAGCCCAGGACTCTGTTGACTTCAAGTACAGCCCTCTCTCTTAAATGTGTGTACCTGGCAGGTACTCATTTAGGCCAACACCCTCTCTGCCCACACCACACTGCCACCCAGTCTACAGGAGTTCCCTGTGCCCGGGCCATTCCAAACAAGTACAGGATCCAACCCTGCAGCTGGCTAAAGTAATGGAATTTTTAAAAGAAGGGCTTTCCATGCCAGCCTGGAGGGTGTGGGATGGAAATGAAAGGCTCACCCTAATCACAGGCTGAAAATAGAAAGCCAAAGGTTACCCATGGCATCCTGACCGACTAGTCTGCAAGAATGAAGCAGTAAGGTGAAGGGCCAGTTAGCACAATCGAAACCAGTTAGTGCAATCAAAACATAATCAGAACCTGCTTATACTAATATGTGTGTGTATGTTTGTGTGTGTTCCTGTACACAGGCTCATACAAATCACAGCCACTAGCAACAGGTCCCTTGCCTTCAGGCTTTGCTGCTTTTAGAGATTTTCAGAAATCAAGTACATTTCTAAGCAAAGAAAGTAGCTTTAATAATGGCTACAGAATGGATAACAGGAAATTCATCCTTGAACCAAGTAGATAAGGAAGAAAGGGAGAAGGAGGACAGAATTGCAACTTAGGGCTTCTCAGCTTTTATTATTTGTTCTCGTTTCTTATCATTCTTATTATTATTTCCAAGTACAAGCAGGATCTTTTCATATGCTGGGTAAATAATTAATAAGAATAAATTCCAGTTTTTTTTCCTGCCAACTCCTATTCCTCAACCAGAAACATGAGTAGTATATTGATCGACCAAATTACAAAGAAGGGAGGAGCTAGGATAGAAGAGAAAAGAAACAGAACACAAAAGTCAGGCCATTGAATCACCGGCAAGGGATGTCCTCAATGTCCCAATATGTTCTTCCCAGACATCACTACATCTGTCTGACCTGCCCAGAAAGCTACCGAGGAAAATCGATGCTCCCCAAATAGCAACTGACACTTCAAGTTGACTTTGGAAATTCAAGACAAGAGCCTCAAAAACTCTGGCATTTTTATTTTCCTGCATGCTTCTGAAAAATGGCAAACGTGCAGTGTGTGGTTCCTTCATGGTCCCTTTACATTGGTCCCTACCCAAAAGTCCCTCCCTTCTACCTTTGCCATAAATCTTTGGGTTCCTTCTGCTGGCCAAGCAAATGATGATTATACAGAGATCTTGAATCTTAATCATTTTCCCTGAACATATTTGATGTTCCAGCTTTTGCTTCATAACCAAAATGCTATCTATTTGGAATCTTCCACACCATGAGCAGAATCTTTCAGTCAGTTGTTCAGTCAACAAGTATTTATTCAGTAGTTACAATGTGAGGCAATGTGCCAAACACTAGATCTGTTCGTAGCTGTACTGCCCATCACCAAGGTTCTGAGGCCCTTAGACAAAAGGAAGGCAATAAAGGAAGAGGATGAACATTTTCCTTTGTCTTAAACTACAGGTTCTCCTGGGATCAAGCCTGTGGGCATCTGTCTGCCCTGCTATTGATTGACCTGCTCATCAAAATGGATACGTACATCTACTTAGGCTGCTGCCAGTAAAAGGATGATGGATGCACACAGTACTTTCCTGTACAAAAGTGGGTCTTTCTACCCTTAACTCCAAAGTTATCTTCAGCCAGGCTCCACATCCCTGGGACAATATAGAGGGAATCCAATGGATAAGGAGAGTCTGAGGCTATTGGGTGGCAATTTTGAACCACACAATGACCAGTCCTATCTCCATGATTCTCTCTCTAACTCCCACAATCCTTGTGTTACCTACACAGGATACACTACTTAAGGAAAAGAATAAGAAACATCGATAAAAAGGGGATGAGAAAAAATACTCACTGCACTAATGTGACATCAACTGCTTTTACCTTTTTATAAACCCACTAAGGGGGTGATCCATAAATCAGCTGCACATAATCCTTGATATTCTAGAAACCTCAGCTCATGTAGTTGATACTTTCAATGAGATGATGGTTAAATTCCAACCAGACCGAACAAACAGATGGCCGTTGCTACAATCTACCCCAAGAGGCACCTACAGAGTTTGCTTTATTCTGAATGTGGTATAGCTAAATTCTTTTCAACAAGCATTTATCATTTATCATACATCTATTAGGGGAATTACTCAAGGTCGAAAGTAAGGGACAAAGTTGGTATTTGAATTCAGAACCCCAGATTCCAAAAACAAATCTTGCAGTAACTCAGCTATGCTACCTCAAGGGCTGCTGTCTGAGAGAAGGGATCTGAATGATGGACATCTTCCAAGCTGGCAGATGATCAGATACAAGGTCTTCTCGGTAGGTAGACAAACTGAAGCAGATATCCATTAGAGAGAGCAAGTGAGTGAGTTTATCTATTTGGAATGAAAAAATGGGTTGGAGAGAGAAGTTTAAAAATAATGACAGAAGGAGAAGTTTAGGACTCAAAATCAGGAACTTATACCTATTATGGAAGGTACCAGGGATATTTAAATAGAATACAAGAATCTATGAAAGTACACAGTGATGCTTTATATTAGCTTAGTATTAAACTTGCCAAGAACCCTGATATACATTGTCTCATTCTCTTAACATCATGAGGTAACTAGGCAGGTTACTAGCTCCATGTTACAGCCCGGACTACAGAGACATTAAGTCACTTATCTAGCATCACTTCTACATTATAACAGATAGCTGAGAAGAACTTGAGTGGGGGGGTATCCAATTAATCGCTTCTTATGATTTTCATATTGAAATTCTGTTGCCTCTCAGTTTTCTTCTTTAAAGAACAAATAATCCTTACCATTTTAATTTGGCCATACATGAAATAAGATCTTCTATCACCACCCCTCTTCCCTCATTCATGACTGCACCAATGTAAATCAACATTAGATGGGTTTATAGATGTCATTATTTCATAATGATACTTCCTTTTGAAATGTCATAAATGTTCATACGGTGATGACCAGCATGTTATAGGACCTGTAGATTAGCCTTCATAAAATGTCTACAACTCTTGGAAACCTTCACCAAATTGAAATTGATAATAAGGGCTCCTCATCCTAAAAATAGTCCAATATTTTTTTTGCTAAATTCATGAGCTTTCACATGATTGAACTAAAATTCAGATACTACTTTGCTACACAGCCTCAAAACCTTCCCATGCTTTTTCCCTAAGCCTCTTGGCTCTCAGAGGATCAGAGAATTCAGGAGCTTAATGAGACCCTGAAAATTATCCTGCCCACTGCCCTTATCATGCACATTCAGTTTAATTCCAAGAACATTCATCAAGTATGCGCTATGTATGTGTGAAAGGTATGGTGCTAGGTCTTGGGATACAAAGAAAAAATGAGAGTTTCTGTCTCCTTTGAGATAAAACAATGACTTGCCACCATTCTGGACATGAATATTTGTGTTCAGAAGCTCATCTTTGTTTCTCCTCTCCTCTGCCTAAACCAGCCTTTCTCACCACTATCCCCAATGAACAACTAGCTGTTAAAGTGTTGTTTAAAGTTGTTTTTTCAGCCCCCAAAGTTCTTTGGATCCTATTAAAGTCCTTATGTCTCAAGTCTCCCCTAAATAGAGAGAGCTTGGGTAGCCTCTTAACCTGGGGAATTTAACATTTGGTCATTGCCTCAGTTGTTAGAAGGCCAATCAATAAGGAGTAGGTGCAATGTAAGGAAACCACAGAAGGCAAGGGGAAGAAGAGGGCATTAAATATAGCAAAGCTAAACTAGAATCAGGTCATAATTATGACATTCAGTTTCTAGTTGCTATTTACTAGGGACTAAATAATGAGTAGTTAATAAATCTTAATTATAACATAGTCACTTGATTTCCTGAATCACATACCCTATAATGGAATTTTTAATGTCAGTATTCTTCCAGTGATTCTGCGACACTGGAGGTCATGAACCACCACAATCTCCAAGGAATCAGAGTTTGGGGGGCCTGGGGCAAAAGAGGAGATCTTGATAAAGTAGAAAAGTCATCCTCTGGGAAATCTTATTCAGAAAAGGAGGAGAGCTGTCGATATAACACAATTGAGGGATAATAGAAGGATAGTCCAACTGCAACACTGTTACCAAAAAAAATGTTCATAGAAATAGAGGAAGACTTCTTGTATGTTGGGTAACCAGACCCTAGAGAATCAGTGGTAGGGTATGCTAAGAACCACACAAAATGAGAAGGTAAAAATTAGCCACAATCTTTGCCAGGGAAGGGAGTACCACCAAAGCATTCAGGAAGCCAATCAAGAACCAAGCAAAAAGGAGAAACTGGAGGTTCCTAATTTATCCCCACTTCACCCATAGGGAGGGAAGGCAAGGGAAACCTATAGCAGAGAGAAGGACCTGAGGAAGTAGTAATGGAAACAACACAGAAAGTGGATAGAACAGATTCATCTATGGAGCTATCTGCACAAACAACAAAGGTAAGCTCTATTTCTGGGGTGACACTCCTAGCAAATCAAATCCTAGCAGAGCACCCCAGACATGGCCATCCCCAAGGCTCCTTCCCCAAATAAGTCTACTATTTTAGCATTGCTGTGGAACCCAAAGCCTGACTGATGGAAATATTACACAATAAAAGCCTAAAACCAAACACAGAAAATCACTAGCAATGTGGAATTTATCTTCTGAAAAATAGATACTGAGACAGAGTCCCAAAAGTAGTTTAGAAATGTCACTAATTAGAAGGCCTGAAACATTAGTGTGACAAATACTGTTTACTAACAAGGAAGTCAACTTTTTTAATCACCGGGACTCCGTCCTGATTATCAATTAAACACAGCTCTAAAAACATTGAAACAGTCACTAAACACATCTACACAGATGGTCTCATCCAGTCAACAGAAGTCTCCAGAGGGGAAAACTTGTGTCCATTCATGGAAATGTCATTGAAGAGAAAATGAAAGAAAAGTGGTCTATCAAATAGAAATGGGTTTTGAAAAAGAGAAAAACAAAGTAATCACTATATATCATTAGTGAGACTGTGAGAAGATGTAATTTAAGCAAAACGGAGCAGGATGATCGGCACAATCTCTTTATCATAGAAGAGTTTTTAAATGAAGACTGTCCAGAGAATTTCAAATTCAAATAGAAGAAAGTTTGGCCACACTGTACTCGATTTCTGTAGGGAGGGTCTAGCTAATGCATCATCCTAAATAATGAAAACCTTTCCCTAGACAAGATTCTGGCTGACCTCTGGGAATGTTCTAAAAGTGAAAGAACTGCAGAAAAATTTCCATGTAAGATTCATATTCCAAGCATATGTGCTATTTAAAAATCTTTAAGCTATTCCAAATTCTCCATGATTCCATTCCTAACAGAATATTCATTGAAAAGGTATTTTTTTAGTATTCACAGAAGACTTAGGTTGGCTGAATTCCTTTCTGAACTTTCATAAGGTTTCATCTTTGGACTGCAATAAAATCTCCATCTTTCTTTCCAAGACCACACACAAAAGCATCTGGAAGTCCAGTCCACTTGTCCTAGTCAAAATCCCAAACTGAGTGGGTTGTGCTTCCAAATAGACTCTTTGTTGCTCAAGTTAAACATAGGTTCTTTTCAAAGAAAAGAGCAATTAAAACATCCTCTTGCCAATAAGGTTTTTACTAGACTTAGGCTCAGAAACATAACAAGAAGGGGACTAGCCTGGACAGTAAGAAACACTGTTCTCAGAGTGTTTGCCACCTGGGACAGGATATGAATTAACCACACCAGCCCCATCTCCACCTCGTTTTTTAGCCATTTCAGGAATACTTACAAACAGCTAAGATTGAGGATCTCAGGGGAAAGCGGACAGCTGTGTAGGCAAGAGGTAACATTCATACAGCTGTCTACAATAGTTAATTACCAGTTAGGTCATAAAAATCTTGGTCTTAATACCTTGATCAGAGGTTGTGGGACTCCAGTGAACTCTCACCCATGAACCTGATAGTGATGGATGGAATGGAGGCTTTGGGGAAACAGTTTGTTTCATTCTTTCTCTTTAAACCTCCTAGTACCTAACCATAGTGCTTGTCACAGACTTATTGGTTGAACCAAAAATAGTGATTGAATGAAGAGATGAGGGCATAGGAGAAAGAAAGGGAAAATAAAGCTAATAGAGTGAAGATGTACACAGTGGCTTTTGATTTCTGAAGGTTAAGAAAGTAGGGGCTTCCAAATGCAGACCAACATTGGAACCAATGCATTGTTGAAGTGTGGGAATTACACTTGTACAGGCTGTCCCTCATGCCTGGAATGCAATTCTTCTTCACCTCCCTCCAAGCCTTACACCACTCCCTAGTTTCTTTCAAAATTCAGATGAAAAGCACCAGTTCAACTCAATAAACATTCATCAAATGCCTGCTATGTGCCAAGCACTGTGCTACCACCTGCTACTAAAAGTTCCTCATTTTGTCCTCTCGATGTTAGCTCCTTGAGGGCAGGGGATGTCAATTTTTCCTTTGTCTCTCCAACACTTAGCACAATTCCTGACATCTAGTTGGTGCTTAAGAATTATATGATGTATAATTGGGAAAAATAAAATATTAATAAAGAAGCAAGTTGCTTGATTGACTCATTGAAATAAGTCCAATCCAGTTCTGTACTAGGGTTATGGGGAATGGGTTTTAGATAAAGGAAACAATTCCTGCCTATGGAGTTAACAGGGAGGTTGTGAACTTCGAGTCCTTGATAAATCTCTATAGAGATGATGTTAAATATCTAGGCTTCCCTAGGCTGCCAGTGGGGTTCATGATACAAAAAGAACCAGAACTTCTGCCACGCAGGGATCCCCTTCTCCCACCTCCTAAATTGAGATGCTCAATTTTGTCCCTCAAACCCTTTGGGAAGTCAGACTTATGAAACCTCCGGACCCCTGATCAGAATCATGTTTTTAAATGTATAAAATAAAATACATAAGATTACAGAGAAAACCAGTTAAGTTGAAATATAATTATAAAAAAATACACACACACACATATATATGTATATATATATATATATATAAAAAGAGTTCACAGACATCAGGTTCAGAAACCTTGTCGTAGCATCTTCCTGACTCTCCAGTATGGACCATATTACTATTTCTCCAATCACAGGTGGGCAAGTTCATCAATAGTACTGTTCATTTTAATGTAAGTTTACCTTTTTGTCTCAATCTAAAGCTATATTTTCTTTGGAATTTCTTAGGGAGAGGAACTTTGAAATTTTTTCAGGGAGGGGGTCATTAAATCATGAAAAGGGGGATCTTTTCTACTTCTTTCCTACATTTTAATGATTTAAAAGGGCCCTCACTAAAATGGCACCATTAGGATTGTTTATAACTAGAAGTGAAAAAGTTCTAGATGTTGACTTGGTATTAAACATGAGCAAAAAACCCATTTGGAAGAAAATTCATTGGGCTCATTCATAAAGTGTGTGCACTGGATTATTATAACCCTTAAACTGACTTATAAATGCACAAATCTCTTTTCCTTAGATGCATTCAAAGGAGTCATATGAAGTATTTTTATTCCTTTCCAACCATGCAGACTTTGTTGGAATTCAACAATTTTTCCAGACTCTCTATTGCAAGACTGTATGCTTTTGCTTGCTTTTCCACTTCTATAAATTTCTTAAAAGGAAACATGCTTTGAGACCTACTTTAAACACTACATGTAAATGACTAAAGTAATCAAAATGGGGAGGAAAATTAATCTTGCCATGGCTAAATGGCTAGGTTAAAAGATTGGTAGAGAAAATGTACACAATCATAAATCAGGCCGGAAAAAAAGGTACAGCCAACTTTATCTATAGTAGGAGACCAAAATAATGTGGCTATATTGAGCTTACAGGGGAAAAAAGCATTTGCTTTTAGCCAATAGTCTTATCATCCTTCCTCAGAAAATTTACTACATGGGTGATGTTGTTCTTCAGTATTTCAGATTTTATGGGGCAGCTAGGTAAGTTAGAGTATAGGGTACCAGGCCTGGAGTCAAGAGGTCCTGGATTAAAATCTGGCCTCAGACACTTCCTACTTGTGTGATCCTAGGCAAGTCACTCAACACCAAATGCTAGTAGTGATACTTAACTATTGATTCTAGGACAGAAGGTAATGCTTTGTTAAAAAAAGATTCTAAGATTAGTGGCATTTTTATGTGATGTAAAAAAGAAAGATGCACAGATGATAGTCTTTTCCATACTGTTTATATGAAGACTATGCCCTATATATGTTTATATACGAAATATATTCTTTGTATTGCTTGATGGTATGTTGATACCTAAATGAATCGAGGACCTGACATGGCTATTTGCTTCAACGATGAAGATTTCTACCCACCACATCTTTTCAACCTGCACAAATTTTGTCTCTATCCTCTTTAAAATATTGCAAAGGGTATACCAATCATGCTTTGCATCTTCCTCTAAGTCTCTTGGCATTTCATGAGTAGCAACAATACATGCTCAGACAATGCCGGCAGCTACCCTTGACTTGAAGAGTCATCAATAAGGAATGAAACAAGACACTGAAGGGTTAGCTCTTTGAACCTGTAATCCCCTGAAGAAATGGCTTCCTGGTAGTTTTCACAAAGTTATTCAGAGTAGAGCTAGTAATGTCAGAGATGATGACCTCCAGGCTTATTGATTCCTCATTACCTATCTTATGAAAAGGGTTTCAAAAGAGAAGAAATAAATTGAATAAAAGAGTCTGAAGTTATGGTAGAGAATGGAATCAGAAACGTGGAAGTTGAGATGAAGCTGAGTATACTCCTGGTCCTCCTGAAAGCTGCTCTGAACCTCAAGTAGATAAGTTTGATTCCAGTTCAAAGTCAAGCAAGCAGGCTCTTCTTTAAGCTGATTTGAGATGTTCTTCCATGTTACTGACCTTGAAATTTCAATGGATTTAGTTGGTATGGGCACTCCTTCCCTTCATACCATCCTATTTTGTGTGATTCTTGTCCAAGTCTATTCTGTAAGACCTTCATAAATGATCCATTCAGTGTGCTAAAGACTTCTCTGCTGTTCTTTCAACAATTTGTGGAGACCAATGCAACAACTCTGGATAATATACTTTGTGCTGACCCTTGCCACATGACTGACCCACTCCTTTTCTAAATCTCTCATGTTCTTGATTATCTTTTTTGCTCATTCTCATGCACGAATCGTCTCCAGTCACATGGCACAGACATGGTGTAGATGAATGGACCATTCATCTTTTCATTGTCTTCTACACCTTTTGTCCTTCTGATATATAGATTCCATGTATCAGATCACATGATCTTCTGATCTTATGTTCTGATCCACAATTCTTCTGATCATAGGATTCCAGCTCTAGAGCTTGAAGGGACACCAGAGACCAATAGTCCAATTCCTTCATTGGATAATTGAGGAAACTATAGTTGAGAGATAAAGTCATTTTGCCCACAGTGATCCAGGTCATGTGAAACAGATGGGACTGGGTCTTAGATCTGACTCCAAATCCAACTTATTTTCCATTATACTATATCGCATTCCTATTACCAGCCCATGCAGAATCTCTAGAAAAATATTGTTAGAATGTTGGGCTTTTGTGGCAGCAAAGCATTAAGCACTTAGCAGTTGCCCAAATGCAACAGAACCAAAGTCCTTTCCCATTCAACTAGCCCCAGATCACTGTCCACCAACTCAGTTAGTATCATAGATAATATATGCCTTATATCCACTTTGTTTTCCAATACATCCTGATTGTGAAGGCAAACTCTTTAAATAACTATGTATTTCATTAAGGTGATATTGTTGAGTTTTATAGCTTCATTCAAGTATGCATTATTGCCTGCAAATAGCAACATTTAGAGAACATTGGTATCAATAGGGAATCTTTCTTCAATTTGTCTGCAAAAAGGCACTCTCTTTTATACTGAAAACACTTGAGACAAGCACAACTTATTTTAATATATCTTGATTATTGATGAAACTCAATGAATACATATATATTCTCTCTCATAGGTGGTCATAACTCTTATAGAACTGAGAATTATCTTAACATGGGCATGGTGATTGGTACATTGGTGGAAAAGAGGCTTTAAAGCAGCATTTTGTACTAAAGAGAACTAGCATTTTATTCAATGATAATTTTAATTCAGTCATAATATTCAAAAGATGAAATCATTGAGGACACTCTCAATAACTATATAGACAATTCTCACAAAATGTTATAGAGATTAGGAAATAGATCATTTTAGTTGCTAAGGTTTTCTCAGTCCTTTTCCAAGGAAGAAGTACCATCCCTGATCTGTTCCATTTTTTTGGTAATCTTCCTGTCTTTAAGAAGTCTTGAAAACTGATTCCTGAGTGCCTTTAGAAAGTGTGCCACTGACAGTCTCTTTTGTGTGTATTTGGCACTCCAGGTGATCTTTCTGGCTTCATCCTCTTAAGTATTATTGCAATTTCCTGTCAAATGCAGGATTTTCAGATGGTAGGGTACAAACATGGTAATACTTCTGTCAGCACTGATTAAATTAAATCATTAAGGAAACACCAGTTAATCTGTTCTTTTGTCACATCTGTTTATTGCACTCCTTCTAATTCCATCTGTAACTACTCTCAGGATGATCTATCTGGCTCCTCTGTCTCATGCCAAGTTCTCTATAGGCTCAGTTACAATTTAATCAATTTTCACTATTTTGTTAGATGACATTGTCCATAACCTTCCATATCTTACCGGGTAATGTTTTACAAAATAGCTTACATTGCCATTGGCTGCTATGACTCCACTTGGAGAAGAGAGCAAATGTTTGATGGATGAGCCTGTTTCTGAGTTCTTTTGAACTCATTGTGGCAGTTGTACATCAGTTAAATTTATTTAAGAAAAAGATATTGTAAGAGTCAAGTGAGTTTACTTTTATCTTTTTTTGGCATAAACAACTTGCTTAAACAGCTTGTGTTAGAGCTGCTATAATCACACACAGTGTCTTCTCATCATTAGCCTTTCTTCTCATTTTATATTGATTTTGATCTTTGCTCTAATCAATCTCACTCTGCAAATGGTTGATCCTGAAATGACAAGTGACATTTATTTGTTTCATCAGAAAATCACCACATCAGTAAACAGTTGTTTGCTGTCTGTTAAGTGATAGTCAATTTCATGTTTATAAAATTTTATTCAATGCTTCCCTCACCTACTACCTTCCAGACTTTCTTCTTGAAGTATTCATGACATACAGGTGTGAAGCTTCTAAGCCATCAACAAGCCTTTGATCTCTTTCCTTTATTGAGCCATACCATTTCCCAACACATTTTTCCTCTACCTTCCAATCCTCCCACTTTCTAGTTGAAGTCAGAAAGTATTAAGGAATATGCTTCCTGTAGACTATTGATTGTTTTCAGTAGCAAAACTATTCAATTTACCCTGAATGCCCACTCCTACAATCTGAAATCTGAGATTCCTGGAAAATGCAGTGACACTGCCAAGGTGGCCTGCCACCCTGAATAACATTTTCTAAAAGAATAAAGACTCAGTGGAATTAGCATCAGACCAAACCTGGAGCTGTTGAAGAATGAATAAGAATGGCACACTTTGCCCCTCCCCCTAGAAAAAAACAAAACTTAAAAGTCTTTGAGAGTAGGGACTGTGTCCCTTCTGCCTCATATAGTGCCTGCCACATAGTAGGATCCTAAAAATGCCTATTGATTTGATAATAAATGTAGATAATTGAGAGGGATTTATTTTTAATATATATATATAGAATTATTTTTACATTTGAGTTTTAAATTAGAGACTTCAGTCAGTTCTTTGACCTTTATACACCTTTATCTTTATCCTCAGGAACTCAAAGGAATGTTCTCCCTCCTCCATAAAGCCTGGTTAATAGATAAGGAAAATAATGAAGCTCCTCTTGTTCAGTCTATATGACTTGAGCACCATTACCAGCAGGTGGATAGCATTTTAGAGTCTTGATAGATCACTCCTTATTGATTATTCACCATTAGAGATATCTTGGAATATGCAAGGAAGGGGCTAGAAAATGAGCCCCCCCCCAAACCCTACTCATGGAACTGCTCTAGGGGGCTTCATGGCCTTTGATTATCAAAAGAAGCATAGACCATCAATCTATTGGTTAATGCTAGCCTAATCAATAAATAGATGCTTCCATAGAAGGCGGTCTCTCAGAATTTTTCATTGACACATAATTAACCAATCAGCTTGTATTTATTAAGCACCTAATATGTACCAGGCATTGTGCTAAGTACTGAATTCAAAAAAAAGGCAAAGATCTAGTCCTGTTCTCAAGAAGTTCATTGTCTAATGGAAGAAACAACATGCTAAAAACTACATTCAAGCAGGATATCTACAAGATAAATTGTAAGTAACCTCAGAAGGAAGGCAAGAAGATTTTTGTCACTTTAAGTTTTATTGTTTGTTTTGTTTTAACATTACACACATTTACAGATTACTCCCACTCCTTGAGAGGTCTCTTGTAGCAAAATGAAACAATTAAGTATAATTAATAATACAGTGACCTCATCTGAAAATACATACAACATTTCACATATGTGTCAGCCCCCACTTATTTTTTAAATGAATAAAAAACTATTTTCTCTCCATGCCCCCACACTCAACCCATTAAAATGAAAAAAAGAAAAGGAAAGAAAGCCCAATTCCTTATAACAAAACTGCATAGTGAATTAAGACAAATTCATCCAATGGTTGTACAAAAAATACATGTATGTGTGTCATTCTACACCCTAAGTCCATCAGTTCTCTATTCTCTGGATAGCATGGAATCATTATAAAATCTTTCAGAATCATAAATGGCCATTGCTTTGGTCATAGTTGTTAGAGCTATCAGAGTCATTATTATAGGATTATTCTCCTGAGTCTCTGCATTCTATTCTCCATTGGTTCATAAAAGGCCTCAGAGTTGTTCATTTTTGTAATACTAAAGTTATAATGTGAATTATTTTCCTGGTTCTTCTCACTTCATTTGCATCAGTTCATATCTTTTGAGAATTATCTCTTTCCTCATTTCTTATAGCACAATGGAACTCCTTCACATTTATACACTATAAATTATATTTCCATTTTACAAGTGTAAGACATTCTCTTAGTTTCCCATTTTTTGCCACTTCAAAAAAGTTACCATAACTATTTTGCACATAATCCTTTCTTCTTTCTATGACCTCTTTTACATATAGGCTTAGCAATGGTATAGCTAATTTAAAGGGCCTAAACTGCTTAGTAACTTTTTTTTCCTGTATAATTGCAAATTGCTTTCCAGAATGGTTGTAGCTACTTACAGCTTCACCAACAGTATGTCAATGTGCTTTGTTTTCCCACAACCTCTCCAATATTTATCATTCTACATTTTTGTCACACTATTACTATCCTAATAATGGGTGTGGAGTCTCAGAATTGTTTTCATAGACATTTCTTCTATTTAGTAGTGATATGATTATAAACTATGATCAGATTGAATTTCTAGGGGGAGTGGGGGCAGTTTAATATTAGGAAATTATAAAATTGAATATCCATATAAATATAAAATAAAAAATTATATTAATAAATGCTAAATTTTTTTGAAAAAATTTTCATTTCTCCTTAAAAGCACTACAAAATATGGGGAGGCACTAAGATTAAGGAGGACTGGAAAATATTTTTTTCCAGAAGATAAGACTTTAACTGAGACATGAAGGAAGCCAAGGAAGTAAGTAAGCACAAATGAGGCAGGAGAGAGATAAAGGTATGGGGTATAGAAAGTGGAAATACTTGGAATCAGGAGATGAAGAATCTATTATGTGGGAGAAACAAAGAAACCATTGTCACTGGATCACAGGGTTTACAGATTGGAGTAAGGAATGAAAAGTCTAGAAAGCTAGGTTTTAGAAACTTTAAAAGATAAAAAGATGATTTTATATTTGCTCCTATAGGCAATAGGAGCCACTAACAGATAATAATGGGTACTCAATAAAAGCTTGCTGATTATAAATTTTAAGAAAAAACAAGTCTGGATAAAAGGGAGATCTTTAAAAATAAAGAAAAATTTAAGAGGAAAATCAACACATTGCTAATAGTGTTCTTCCCCAAAATTAAGCTCAAGATAATTCTAAAACATTGCTTAAGATGGAATGTAAAAATTATATGACCTTTAAAATAATGAGTTTAGTGGAAGAGACTATTAATCATCATTATAGTATACGTCAACCATTACCCAAATGTGTGAAGGGCTTAGATTAAGCACATGATTTCTAAGGAGGTAATGTTTCAATTAAAAGTACAGGATAACAAAGGTCAAGTCAAATGAAGTCATGGGACCAAGAATCTGATGGTGACTTTTTTCACCAAAACCCAACTGACCATCAATTGGAAATGAGTCTCAATATACATACTTCATTAAGTTCTGAGCCCTATTAGAGTCACATGGCATGAAACCTTCTGGAACCAGACTACTTCAGAATTGACAGAAGCCAAGTATTTCCCACAAAGGATCACTCATTTAGACAGGGTTTATAAATGATTTTCATTGACTATCATTTACAATTAGAGCAAATCAAAGCATTCAATGCCCACTTTGTGGGAGAGGGTGACCTTTTACCTGGATTCCTAATCTAACAGATGAAGGCTAAATTTATTGTGACAGCACCTAATCACATTTAGAGATGCCTGTGATTGGATGAGACTGGCCTCCCATCAAGCTCAGACAGCCTGGCAAGTCCATTTGGTGAAAAGTTGACATCAGAGGTACCCCTCTCAGTATCTAGGAGAGCCAAGAAACATATGCCCTTTTCTCCAGTTATCAATAGTATATTTCAATAGCTTTGAAAAAGAAAAGAAAGACTCAATGTCCACCATTACTGGCATACAATGAGAACATATTTCTTGCCTAGTTTTTCACATTTATGTGCTTAAAATGCATTAATCCTATCTGCAAAACTCATGCTGCAGATAAAAACCCACTCATCGTCAGCCATAAAGTCAGGGCCAATCTTCTCTGAAATGCATACATGATATTTTGCAGTCCAGCTACGGCTCATAAAAAGTTCATATGATAGGGTGATATTTAACACAGAGGCAATTTTGGCTGGTTTTGTTCTAATCCTGTCTAACACATTTCATAGAAATGTTAAAGGAGAAACTACTAGCAAGTCAAGTCTTATAACATGAAGATGATTTACTTTTAAAACCTGAATTCTCAATTTACATGAGAAAAAGAAATGGATGCAGAAAGGCTCTGACCTAATATGGCAAATACAAGTCTAGAAAGAAATGTTAGTATAGATGCAAAAGCTTTTTTATTCTTCCTCCTCTGAAAGGGTTGTTACAGACCCAGAGTTCCATCATCTAATTCTGATCAGGCAATGTAGAAAACGAACTCAAATGAGCTGGTGGGACATACTATCTACCAGTGAAACAATATAGTTATGTCAATAATGTTTCTTAATGAAAGCCCAAAGACAAAAGACAAGAACCTTAATGGTACACAGAGTAATAATTCTATAATTATTCCATTATTACAATTATTATTATTATGACAATTCTATAGCAATGCCAGATAATAGTACATTTTAGTTCACTATCATAATGTTATTATGTCTTTTCATTAGTCCATCTTTTCTCTAAGTATATTTAAACTTGGAGTCAGAGGTCCTCAATTCCCACCTCAGACACTGATTAATTGGGTGACATGTAGGCAAGTTCTTTACTATCTCAGAGCCTCAGTTACTTCATCTATAAAATGGAGGTAACAAAACTTTCAATTTTTAGTTCAGAGGGTGGTTGTAAATAACACATTGTGCAAACCTTAATGTGCTTTATACATGTGTTATTAATTTAAAAAATAAATTAAAACAAATTAATTCCTTCTCTGATCCTTGTCAAACAAAGATAGACATATACAAAAAAAAAACTCTGGGAAATTTTTACCTTGGTAGTGAATTGTTGTCCAAAACAAAGAGAAAATAAACCAACATAAAAAAAGAAAAAGAAAAAACACCCACTAGAAAATATGCTCATCTTTTCAACTAAAATTTTAAAAGACTATGTTTGCATAGAAACTACAATTTTCTTTAGAGTTTTACCAGAATGTTGAGCTTTCTTAAAATAGAAAACATGTAAGCTTCTTAGAAATTTTTCTATGTGAATAAAGATGTTTTACTTTCAAAATGAACAAGATTATCAAGATTTCTATAACAAAATTCATTGGAACTCTATTATTAGCACCAATAGTACATAGAAGAAACATGGTATCAAGTTGATAGGTAGGCTTCGAGTCAGCAAGATTCAGGAGTTCAAATTCCACTTATAGACTGGTTATGGTCTGCAATGCATATGCTTATAGAATCTTTACATATTATACTGATTTAGACATGCTCCAGCCTTGTTAAATGGAAACTCCTCTGAATAAAAACCAATTCTGAAATGCCCCTTCTACCATACCTGTACCCACCCTATCTCTAACCTAGACTTAGGATTGGATCTCATTGAAGAGGAACAATTTTACAAACTCTGCTTTGATACTAAGTTAATTTCATAGGCAGGAAACTAAATGGCATAGTCTACAGTGACTTTTGACTTTTAGTGTGATGGAATTTTCTCCTTCCAACTGTAAAATTTACACAATTAAGAATGACGTTTCAATATCTTATTTAAATTTCCTAAATTAAAAAGCAAGATTTCCTATTTGTTAAGAACATTAGTAACAAATAAACAAATATGTTAAATAACCTCTGTTGGGAGGTGTTCTATTTTTAAGGTAAGACAATCCAAATTATGGCAAGGAATGGTAAAGTGGTCTTTTTCAAATGGGTCACTGGCATAATTGCCTTGGACATGAAGAACAAATCATTCACCTTTAATTATTGATTGATTGTCTTTACTTCAGCACACAAGTAGTCAAATTTTTGTTTTGGCATACCCAATGCCTTGAATATAGTAGATACATCATCAAAGTTTGTGGAATGGGATGAGATAGAATTTCTAGCACCTAGGACAGCACTTAGCACATAGGTATAAAATAGAAATTAGATGGTGCTTTCATTTGTATAAGCAACTCTTAAATAAGGAAATTCCTTCTACTCTGCAATTTATAGGCTTAGAGAGTTGCCTAGAGCACTGAGAATTTAAATGATTTGCCCTAGGTCTGGAACTTGAAGCCAGCTCTTTCAGGCTCCAAAATAGACTCTCTTTATATCATGCGAGACTACCTCTCCATGACACATAGTTGATATTGATTGGTTAATTGATTGGATGGAAAAGAATGAAATGGATTACCCAGTATTTGAGAAACAAAACAACTTGCTCAGAGATTCTTGAGTCTCTGTGCTGGCTCTTAAGGAAGGAAAGAGCACACAGTGCTTACTCCTCACACAGGCAAAAATCCAGATAAAAAAGTGAGTGCTTGGTCTATGCAGGAAATTATCAGACTACTATGGACACCTGGCAAGCATCCAACAGAGACCAGTCATAAGTGAATTCATAGCCCTTAGAGAGAAACTCTATTTCTTTCCATAAAGTATTTTATTGATATTGCAGAAAGTGTAAAAGACTAGGAAATCAGAAGACTGGGGTTTAAATTTTGCCTCATGCCCTTTTTGGCTATATGACTTATTGGCTATAAAAGATGGTAAACCACTTACCATCTCAGAGCTTTTTTCCCTTATAGAACTGTTGCTGGAAATGTGCTTTGTAGCTCATAAAACATTACATAAATGTGAGTATGTGTTTCTTGAACTGGATAACCAATAGACATCTTAACCTCATCATGTCCAAAACTAATTCATTATCTTTTTCCTGAAAACCTCTCCCGTTTGCTTTGTTCTAATTTGGTCTTTTGCCTTTACTTGTATCCCTGGTTCTTAACACAATGGCTGGAACATAGTAGGCACTTAATAAATGTTCCTTGAATCGACTTGTATTCATTTGTCATGTCCTCTTTTCTATAGCCAGTTCTAGAGTATAATGTGTCCTTCAATAACCACACCTGAAAATTAACATAAATTTATATTCCATTAGAATATAAGCTCCTTAAGAGCATAGACTACTTTACCCTTTATATTCTCAGATGTTCCAAGAAATAAAAACCCATCTGTTCAAAATTATATATTTTATTTTGCCAATTATATGTAATAACAAATTTCCACATACGTTTTCCAAAGTTATATGATCCAAATTGTCTCCCTTCCTCCCTTCCCCCAAAGATGACAAGCAATTCAATCTGAGTTATACCTGTATTACTATGCAAAACATATTTCCATATTGATCATTTTTATAAGAGAATAATCATATAAAACCCAAACCCCAAAACAAAAGTGCAAATAAACTAAAATGAAAATTTGCCTGCTTTGATCTGCATTCCAAATACAACAGTTCCTTCTCTGTAGGTGGATACCATTCTTTTACATAAGTTCCTCAGAATTGTCCTAGATCATTATGTTGTTGAGAGTAGCTAAGTCTGTCACCGTTGACCATTCCACAATATTGCTTTTGTTGTGTACAATGTTCTCTTGGTTCTGTTTATTTCACTCTGCATCAGTTCATGCAGGTCTTTCCAGCTCTTTCTGAAATTATCCTTTCATCATTTCTTACAGCACAATAGTGCTATCATCTATCATCTTCATATGCCACAATTTGTTCAGCCATTTCCCATTTGATGGACATCCCTACAATTTCCAATTCTTTGCCACCACAAAAAGAACAGCTTTAAAATATTTTTGTACAAGTAGGTCCTTTCACTTTTTAAAAATATCTTTGTGATACAGACCTAGCAGTGGTGTTACTGTATCAAAGGGTAGGCATTGAAAAGTCCACCTTTTTTAAAGGCTAAAATTCTTCTGAATCTATATAGTATCAATTATAGAACACCATTATATGCGCACAAAAAAGAATTATAACCCCAAAGAACAAAAAAGGGGGATCAGGTAAGTGTATAGAGAATTATAGTACATTAACAAAAAGATTCATTCATAAGAAATGGTGAAAAGGATCTAAATTAAGGTTAAAGTGCCTATAGATTTAGTAACCTCAGGCATGGATATAAATAGCTTTTCAGAATGGCTATACCAATTTACACAATGCCACCTCCACCAATACGGCATCAATTTTTGCCAATTTGATGTATAAAAAGTAGAAACTAAGACTAGTTTTAATTAACATTTCTCTAATTATTAGTAAATTGGATTATTTCTTCATAAGGTTAGATATAGTTGGGAGTTTCTTTCTGTGAGAATTTTCTGTTCATGTCCTTCAATCATTAATCAATTGAAGAATGATTCTTATTCTTATAAATCTGAATCAGTTCCTTATAGATGACTAAACATATTATCAAGATAGGAAAAGGGAAAAGGGAATAAACATTTATATAATACTTACCATGTTCCAGGTATAGTATTATTTAATTTGATCCTCACAACAATCCTGTGAAGTAAGTGCTGTTATTATCTCCATTTTGCATTGGGGTGAACTGAGGCACACAAAGATTACAAGAAAATGAACTAAGAAATGGGGAAATTTTAAAAGAAAAGAAATCTCCCCCAAAAGAACTCTCAAAAAGTTTTTAATTCCTTTATTCTGAAGTGAAAGGTTAGAAAGAAGAATGAAAAGAAAAGATAAATAATTTAAGTATGACTTGGGTCCTTTAAAAAAAGGAATTATATTTTTAATTAATAAATAAGCAACTGCAACAAAAATAAGATCCCACCAGAATCACAGTTCAAAGACAAAGAGATTGCAGTAAAGAATCCAGGGACACACAGCTTGGAAGTATCTGAGGCTAATTTGAATTCAGGTTTTCCTGAATCCAGGTCTAGTGCTCTGTGCAATATGGCACCACCTCTCTGCCTCAGGATAGGAGTCCTACCAAAAAAAAGAAGGAAGGAAGGAAGGAAGGAAGGAAGGAAGGAAGGAAGGAAAAAAACCCTCATAGAAAGTCATTTTGGTGACAGGGAAAACTCAAACTCTGAAGATGATATCAAAGTCAATACTACAGCATCAAATGCCTTTGAGAAAAATATAAATTGCTTTCAAACCCAAAAAGAACTAATGGAAGAGCTCAAAAAGGGTTTTAAAAACCAAATAAGAAAAGTATAAGAAAAATTGGGACAATAAATGAGAGCAATGCAGCAAAATAATGAAAAAAGGATCAACAGCTTGGTGAAGGAGGCACCAAAAAATACTAGAAAATCCAATATCTTAAAAAACAGAATAAACCAATGGGTAAAAGAGACACAAGAATCCAAAGAAAAGAAGTTCCTAAAAAACCAAAATTGGCCAAATTGAAATAGTTATACCAAAATTCATGGAAGAGAAAAACTTCTTGAAAGACAAAATTGGCCCAATGGAAAAAAGAGGTACAAAAATTCGCTGAGGAAAAGAATTCTTTACAAAGTAGAATTGGTCAAATGGAAAAGGAGTTACAAAACCTCACTCAAGAAAATAAAGCCTTAAAAGTTAGAAATGGACAAGTGAAAACTAATGACTCCATGAGAAATCAGCAAACAAAATAAAAAGAAGAAAAAACAGAAGAAAACATGAAATATTTCATGGGAAAAACTGACCTGGAAAATACATCCAGAAAAGCTAATCTAAGAATTATTGTATAAACTGAAAATCATGATAAAAAAGAGTTTAAACATCATCTTTCAAGGAATTATCAAAGAAAAGTGCCCTGACATTCTAGAACAAGAGGGCAAAGTAGAAATTGAAAGAATTGACAGATTACTTCCTGAAATAAATCCTAAAAGGATAACTCCCATAAATATTTTAACCAAATTCCAGAACTCCCAGGTCAAGGAAAAATATTGCAAACAGACAAAAAGAAACAATTCAAATATTCTTTTTTTTTAAAAAACCCTTACCTTCCATCTTGGAGTCAATACTGTGTATTGGCTCCAAGGCAGAAGAGTGGTAAGGGTAGGCAATGGGGGTCAAGTGACTTGCCCAGGGTCACACAGCTGAGAAGGGTCTGAGGCCAGATTTGAACCTAGGACCTCCCGTCTCTAGGCCTGGCTCTCAAACCCCTGAGCTACTCAGCTGCCCCCAATTCAAATATTCTTCAGGCAGTCAGAAGAATATAAGATGTAGCAGCTTTTACATTAAAGAATCAGAGAGTCTAGAATGTGATATTCCAGAGGACAAAGGAACTAGGACTTCAACCAAGAATCACTTACCCAGCAAAAAAGAGCATAATCCTTCAGGGGGAAATGAGTATTCAATGAAATAGAGAATGTTCAAACATTCCTGATGAAAAGACCAGTGCTGAATGGAAAATCTGACTCCCAAGTTACAGACTCAAAATAAACATAAAAAGAGAAACATGAAAGAGAAATCAAAAGACATTCAACAAGGTTAAACTGTGTTCATCCCTTCATGGGGAGGTGATTTTCATAACTCCAAAGAACTTTTTTCATTATTAGGGCAGTTAGAAGAAGTATACATAAAAGCATGGGGTGTAAGTTGAATATGATGGGATGACATAAAAAATAAAATAAAATAGAGGCATGAGAAAAATAATACAATGGAAGGAGGGGGGAAAGAAAAATAGAATGGGATAAATTATCACACATAAAAGAGGCATGAAAGAGCACTTATAGTAGAGGGGAAGTTGGGAGAGGTGGGGAGGAGAGCATGTTTATCTTACTCTCATTAGAATTGGTTCAATGAGATGAGGAACATACACAATCATTTGGGAATAGAAAGCTATCTTACCCTACAGGCAAGTAGGAAGGGAAGGAGATAAGAGAAGGGGGTAGGACTGAGAGGAAAGAGGGCAAATTAGGAGAGTTGGGAGACAAGAAACTAAATGGAGGAATAGGATGGAGAGAAATATACAATAATCATAATGGTGCAAAATTTTTTACACGCCTCTCTAATAAAGACCTCATTTTTCAAAAAGTAGAGCAATAAGGTGAATATATGAATAAGTTGAATATGTAGGAATACAAAACATTCCCAAATTAATAAATGGTCAAAGGATATGAACAGATATTTCTCAAAGTAATCAAAGTTCTCTGTAGTCAAGCAAAAAAAGTGCTCTAAATCACAATTATTTTTAAAAATGCAGATTAAAAAAAGTCTGAGGTACCACCTCAAATCTATCAGATCCACTATTATGAGAGCAAAGAAAAATGACAAAATTTGGAGGGAATATGTGAACTGATTCACTCATTCAGAAGGATAATTTGGATCTATATCCAAAGGGCCATAAAACATAACATATCCTTTGACCCAGCAATATCATTACTAAGTCTATATCCCAAAGAGATTTTAAAAAAAAGAAAATAACCTATATCAGTGATGCTGAGCCTTTTAGAGACTGAGTGCCCAAACTGTACCCCCATGCCACATGTGATTCACCCTCTTGCCCTAGATAGGGGAGGGAAGAATTGCTCCCATTAGGCTGCTAAGCAGAGGGGTAGATGAAGTGAAAAATGTCCTCAGGCATGGTGGAAAGGGGGAGGGGAGCAGCCCCTTCTCGCATGCGTGCCATAGGTTCACTGACACAGGCCTATATGTACAAAAATATTTAACTCAGTTTTTTTTGTGGAGACAAAGATTTGTAGAATGCAGAGATATCTATCAATTGGAGAATGGCTGAGTAAGGTATTAGAATACAACTGTGCTATAAGAAATGATGAGCAGGAGGAGCTTTAAAAAAACCTTGAAAGACTTGAATGAACTGAAGCAGAGTGAATTAAGCAAAACCAGGAGAATACTGGTAACATTCACAGGAATGCAGTACAATAAATAACTGTGAATAATTGATTCAAAACTAACCCAAAGAACTCATGATAAAAAATGCCTGCTACTTGCAGAGAAAAAGAACTGAGAGTTTGAATACAGACCAAAAATTTTTCTTTCACGTTCTTTCATAAATTTCTATTTGAGTTTCCTTCCACAAAAAGATTAATGTGGAAAGACATTTTACATGTTTCAAAATGTAAAATCTATATGGAATTGCTTACCATCTCATTGGGAGTTGGGCTGAGGAGAAGGAGAGAGAATTCAAGACCTCAATATTCTTTGAAAAATGTTGGAAATGTTTTTACATGTAATTGGGGGGGGAAAACAAACATTTATTGAATGAATGAAAGTATGTTTGAAAAGATGAAAATACCTAAAGGAAGAACCACATATAGTTGAGTAGCATAGTCTTTGTACTTGTATCTCTATAGCATAGCATAATTTCTAATAATTTCTAATGATTTGATAAGTGTTTAATAAACATTTGTTGATTGATTGATTGATTGATTGATTGATAGATTGAGCCTCTGCGTAGATTTATTAGAGGACAGGGACAAGAGTGGAATAGGGTGGGAAGCTGCAAATGAGTTGTAAATTGTATTTCTTGAAGATAGGACCCACAGAATGATATCATGAACCCACAGAAATATAAATGTTAACCAAATAAAAAATAATAATGATAGTACATTTGCTCTGTATCACCTTTAGAATCTGTTTTGTACAGTTTGCTACTTCTTATTGAACTTTCACAGTCTTACTTTGTATTTTGTTTTAGAGTATGTGTCCCATGTTATCTACCTTCCTAGGACATAAGCTCTCTGTTAGCTAGCTAGCCTTATTTAGAGTTAGGAGATTGTGTCCTAATCTCAGTATCTAAATCATTTTGCAGGATGCGACAATAGTCCCTAACAGGCACTCTATAATGACTTGCAGAATGACTAAGTGAACAATTGATGGTATAAAGAGTTTCAGTGCTCAAAATCGAGTTGCAACTTGCCATTAGAATGATGTGCTCATTCGATTTCTCAGTCTTCGACCTCCACCTACATTTATCGATTACATTATACTCCTGCCACAGCGATGGCACTAGAAAACTAAATTTTTTCTCACTGACAAAATACTTAAGAGAAAAGAAAGAAGAATGATGTCCACAGATACTGAAAATTGTTTTTTAAAACAGTGTCCAAACACTGAATTAAAAGTCTCTTGTTAGTTTTCCTGAAGTTTAAGCATCCTTCAGCACTGGGCTTGATCTTTTATTCAGATCAGATTCAGATATTACTTTATCCTTTAGGCATATAGCCCCAATGTTTACCAAGAAAGGGAAAATATTTTTAAGGAGAAAAGAAATCCATCAAAAGAAGAAAACTCAAAAAGGTATGAAACCCTTCAAACTCCAATAAAAGTTTGAAATAGGGGAAAAATGGAGAGAAGCTCTAGCTAGGTCAACAATTTACATATCATATAAATATTTCATTAAATGTAGAATTAATTGTTAAATCTACATGGAAGTAACTGGAACAACAATAAACAAAAAGAATTTCTTTCCTACCAGAATCACAGTTCTTGGACAAAGGAATTGTGGTAGAAAATGCATCCGGACTACAGCAAACTTTACAAACTGACTCACAAAAGTATACTCAGAAAAGTCATTTAAATGAGCTCAGCTAGTACCAAATTAAAAAAGGACAATGTAATGGTTTATGAAACCTTGGAATCACTGATTGCAAAGGGTGTAGGAGAGGTCACAGAGAAGTCCTTACCCTTAAAGGGCAAGGCACACAGGAAGAAGTCAAGTGGAGCCACATGCCACCATATGACACCAAAAAAAATGCTTATCGTTATTCAGTCATTTCAATCGTGTCCAACTCTTCATGGTCCCACTTGGAGTTTTCTTGGCAAAGATTCAAGAGTGATTTGCCTTTTCCTTTTCCAGCTCATTTTAAAGGTGCGGAAACTAAGCCAAACAGGATGAAGAGACTTGCCCAAAGTCACACAGCTAGTAAGTGTCTGAGATTGGATTTGAATTCCCTTCTGACTCCATAACCATTGCTCTAAAAGAATTCTAACCAGTTTTTTAAAGAGCTCCAAAATCCTTGCTACCAGAAACTCAATTTTTGGCCACATCTGAGCACAGGCTTTCCCAAATCTAGGCCAGGCTCTCATTCCATTGAGCCACATAGCTGCCCCCAGAAACTCAAATTTTAATAACCTTTACACACTACCAGCTAAAACTTCCATGTATCTAACAACTGAGATTCCCCTTTAACCTGTTTCCTATAATTCTGCTGTCATAAGAGATAGAAATCAGCTAGTCATCACCTTCAGCTTGAGAGCTTTTCAAATAAGAGATTATAAATAAGTGACAAAAATGATCAAATTATCTTGTAACTATTTCATATATACCTGTATATGGAAATAATATTTTCCTGAAAGAGTTTGTAAGTTCCTTGGATTTTCTCTTTGTACAAAGTAGTACAGTAGAAGGAAAGATCAATTGCTCTGTTGTCAAAGATCTTATATTCAAATCCCATCTCTAATGCTTGCTACCTATGTGGTCTTGAGTAAGTCACTTAATATCTTCAGAAGCCCAGTTTCCTCAGCTGTAAAATGAAGGACATATATCTACAAGATCTATCTATCTACAAGATGAGTTTGTGAAGTCTCTTCTAGCTGTAGGTCTACATCATGAATCCTAGGATCCTCCACAGGGCCTGGGCCTGGCCATTGGATTCCATTTTAAAGTCCCAAGTGAAGAAATTCCCACTGCCAATGCAGGTCATCAAGTGTTCTTTGCAACTTAGAGTCTTAGAGAGTTGCCTGTAGCACCAAGGGGTTAGGTGACTTGCCCATTATTACAGTATGTGTCAAAGGCAGGATGTGAAGGAAATGTACCTGGCTTCAAAGATGTTTCTCTATGCTAAATAGCAGATACATATATAGCAGGGGACTGGCCAGAGACCCCAGTCTTTAGAATGACCAGATCAGCTGAGCACTCTGCACATGCTCACAAGAACTCAACTCATTAGCTAGCCCCCAATTACACTTAATATATGTTTGTTGATCAGTTGATGGCACTTGACCCAAGTCCCCTCATCTATAAAGTGAGAGAATTGGACCAGATGACCTATAATATCCCTTCCAACTTTAAATCCATGCTCTTATGGCTGATTTACTGATTAAAATCCTGCTTTTAAGATAAATAATTCCCAATCCTTTGAACTTGCCTTGTAAAACATTTTTAATATTTTTGCCCACTTTTTGAAGATTTCACCAATGAACTTTCCCTACCTTGCTTGCCCACAGAAGGGGTACTCAACCTTTGGAATATTAAAAATTCAAGAAAACTCATGAACCAATCCAAAATACATTTTCTATGTATGTTACAGGTGCTTATTTGTACACTTGCTTGTTTACTGACTCTGCCATTAGACTGTGAGCTCTTCAGGTTCAGGGACTGTCTTTTTACCTTTTTTGTGTCTTCTGCATTTAGCTCAGCACCAGGTGCATATTGTTGTTGTTCTTTGTCCCTCATATTTGAAGAGGACCAATGGCACCATGGGGAAATGTCTTGACTTGTGCATGAATTGGATTTAAGTGAGACAGAGTTGCACAAATTCATCAGCCTCACTCTCTCTTCTAGAGTCATTGAAGTCCAGTGGCAAGACAAAAGTCAGGATGGTTGGTGGTGGCCCTGGGCCCCAGACTCAGAGAATCTTTGATGTCTAGTCAAGCCTGAAGTGCTCCACAGTGTCTGCTTCAACTGCCCTCGTGGCCACTGGAAAGAACTGTTCTCATCTGCTCATGTGTTACCCTCAACTTAGTTTAGCCCACTTCTGCTAAGATGGTTTACTGGGATGTAGCCCCTAAGCATGCTACAGTTTTGTGGAGTCACAAATGAGAACTGAATGTCAATTAGACATCGAAGGTAAATGAGCAGCCTGAAAAGGGCTCAGCAAGCCTTCTTACCAAAGGTGCCAGTCCTCCCTGAACACTCATCCACACTGCTTGGCACATAGTAAGGTCTTAATTAATGTTTGCTAACTGACTCTCACTGATGCTAGGGATGCAAAGACAACAAGAATAAAACATCCTTCAGTCTCTGTGACCTCAAGAAACTTATATTCTTCCAGGAGGGGAGAAGAGGATAAAACCTTTAAAAGGATATGTATATCTATGATTTGAGAGAGAAGGTACACTAACAACTAAAGGAATCAGAAAAGATTTCCTCTGGGAAATGGCTGCATTCTAGTAATTGTAATATTAATATCTGCTCACTGAAACAATGAGAAGACACATGATGACAAAAAGGTACGACTAATTGAATAATGCTTTTAAGTGAATTGTATTTGATTACAAAATTAAGC
Organism: Gracilinanus agilis; assembly: GCF_016433145.1. Classification (NCBI taxonomy): domain Eukaryota; kingdom Metazoa; phylum Chordata; class Mammalia; order Didelphimorphia; family Didelphidae; genus Gracilinanus; species Gracilinanus agilis. Next base: position 26,185,650 of record NC_058134.1, read on the forward strand.
ACATACTATGAAATTAAGGACAAGACACATGGTAGGTGCTTAATAAATGGTTGTTGAATTGAATTATTCATCACAACATCTACAAAATTTGAAAAACAGTAATATGTATGCATGCAAAGCCCAATATTTATCTAGCCTACAGATGGAAGGCTTGCTTATTTATTACTAAATCACAGTACAGATTTTGTTGGCAATGTATAAAGATCAAAATGACAATGTGTTCTTTGCATATGAATTATCAGTCCCTTTGCTATAATTCTGTGTCTTCACCCTACCCTCCCCCTCAAGGCCACAGGCCAAAGGTTGAATCACAGAACTAGCATGAACAATCCACTGCAGAAGCAGAAGGAAGTCAGGAAACTGTGAACAAATGATGGAAGCTAGAAGACAATCTGGATTCCTTTGAAAGGGAGTGGAAAATCCTCAGTGATGTGGTCAAGTTATGTTTGGGAGCAATGATTCTCTTGACTCTTTGAAGAACCAAATGGAAAGCTTGAGATATCAAGCTAGTTGTCCAATGAAATAATCCAAGGGCCAATATTAGACTGATAGAAATCTATCAGACTGATAGAAATGAGCAGAAAATGGACAGGTCTGAGAAAGGACCCCAAAGAATAACTGAATTTATTTTACAACAGGCTAACCAAGAAGAAATTAAAGAAATGATCATTAAATGTCCTGAGCCTCAAGCTTAAAAAAACCTAATAAGTAGTGCTGCCTGTATTAAAGTTGACCATTTTGCTGGTGAGTATATATAGAACCATTTTCAATTTTATTAAGATTCTAGATCTTACTTCTGAGGCCAACTGGCCCAATTCCCTCACATTACAGAAGAGGAAACAGAGAAATGAAGTGAGTCACCCAAAGTCATACATCTAGTAAGCTTAAGAGGTAGGATTTCATTTCATTTCAAATCCTCTGACTCCAGAGTCAAAGCTCTTTCCATTGACCATAGTACTTCCAAAGTATTGGGACAAAATTAAAGGGCATTCGCTAGGCACAAGATATATTAGAGCACTGGCTTCCCCTTTGATTTATCGGTCCCGTCATTCTCTCATCAAGGACAGTAGATTAGTCTTTATAAAGCTAAGCTAGTAATTACTCAGTGCCCTATTTTCCTCTAGATGTTTACAAATTAATTTACAAATGAGATCTGTTGAAAAGTGGGAAGGAGGGAAGTTGGTGCATATTTAGTGAGTATGCAGAGACCTTATACCAAAGGCTTAGAAAAGGAGACTCCTCTACTCAGAAGAGGCAAGCTTAGGACTAGGAACATGAATGACTTGAAATGAACCGAAGAAGTAAACACATCAATGAGGTGAGACAAAGGATGAGACACAAGAGCTAATGAATTCAGAACTCATGACCGAGACTTGGAATTCAAGGAAAGCCAATCAGAGAAAAGTTGGGATAACAATTCACAAAGAAGGGGAAGGGTGAGGACTTATAAAACACTGGTGCTCTGAGAAAGAAAATCTCTTGAGGGGTATGTGAGCCAAGGGATTACTAGAAATTGGAGTGTTGAAGTAAGTCAAATAACCTCTTGAATGCCAGGAAAAGTTTCCTGGAGAGATCTGTGACACTCCATAATGAATTGTTAAAAATATCATCATTTTTGTCTTCAAGATTAGTTGGGGAAATGAGTCTACTGATTATGTCAAAGAGAAATCTAGAACAAGTGATTCCCAAAGTGGGCACCACCGCCTCATGGTAGGCGCTACAGCGACCCAGGGGAGTGGTGCTGGCCAAAGGTACATTTATCTTTCCTATTAATTGCTATTAAACTTTTAAAAAAGTAATTTCCAAGGGGTAAGTAACATTTTTTTCTGGAAAGGGGGCAGTAGGCCAAAAAAGTTTGGGAACCACTGCTCTAGAAGAAGGAAGAAGGGCAGGAGTAGAAGAATTAGGATTCAAAGATGGTTCAAGGTTTCAAAGCACTTTACATAAATATTATCCCATTTGGTCTTCACAAAAGGTGTGTGAAGTAGGTGCTGTTATTACCCCCATTTTACAGATGAGGAAAGTGAGGCTGAGACAAGTTGAGTCCCTTTCCCAGTTACATTTTTGTGTCAAAGGTGGAATTTTAACTAAGGTCCTCCTGATTCCACTTTCAACATTTCTATCTATCTTTTAATAAGCATGGTGGAGGGAGAAGGGACAACATGGTAGCTCAGTGGATTAAGAGCCAGACCTATAGAGAGAAGGTTCTAGGTTCAAATCTGGCCTCAGATACTTCCTAGCTGTATGACCCTGGGCAAGTCACTTAAACCCCATTGCCTAGCCTTTACCACTCTTCAGCCTTGGAACCAATACACAGTACTGATTCTAAGACAGAAGACAAGGATTTTTTAAAATATAAGCTTTTTTTTGAAAGAATAAAATATTCCAGGAAGAAACTTTTTTTTAAAAAATGAAAAAAGGAATCATAAGTCCACACCCACTCTGTTCTCCATTTCCCACCATATCATGATCATGGGCTCCTTAGGAAAGAAAAAGTTTATCAAGTATAGTGAATACGACACCCAAAGGTCTCAGAGAGTCAGGCCCAGAACTTGAATTTCTTTGTGCCTAGAACAAGTCTCACAAAACAGGTCTGGAACAAGAATCTTATAATTAACTCTTTAAAATAAATTCAGTGATGGCAAATGGGGACAAAGAGACAGAGCCCTTGAGCCACTCAACCTAGTAGAGAATAATGATGAGAAAGAGGAAGAAGACATTTATATTGGGATTTAAGGTATGCCAAGTGTTTTACAAATATTATCTAAATAGATCCTCTCAACAACACGGTAAGGTAAGTGCTCTTCAGACCTCCTGTTATATAATTAATATTAAGGGAGGATAAATGACTTGCTCAGGGTCACAACAGTCTAGTAAGAATCTGAGGCAGGATTCAAACTCAGGCCTTTCTGACTCCAGGTCCAGCTTGCTATTCACCATTCCACCTAGCTTCCACAGAGTAGAAGGACAAATGGCTTCACCTTGAATGCAGGAGCAGAGGAAAATGAGGAGGAGTGATTGAAGAAAGGATAGGCCATCTGGGAGCTTTCTATTTTGGCTTATTCTTGCTAAGCTAATTATTTTTTCCCCTAGAATGCAGTAATCACAGGCAACACTACAAAGACTTGCTTCCAGGAATAAAGTAGATCTAATACTTTCCCTTAGACCAAACTTTGTCTGGTATAGTCAGTTCTGCTATAACTCAACATACGTGTTCCCCAGAAGTACCTTGATATGCAAAATCACACAATAAAACCCATAGGACTCATGAGGGAAATGGCATTAGAGTCAGCATTAAAAACTTCATCAGGGACACATAAAAATTTTAAAAGATAGGAACCTAATAAAAATGGTAGCCCAGTTGTACACATGTTCAATGGTTTTAAAAATGTAAAAACTGCAATAAATAGTAGTTAAGCACTTGAGAAAAACTAGTCCAGATGACCCCTTAAGCCTGAGGCCAGAGGTTGTCCCATGCCCACTCCCTCTTGCAGTCCAGGGCTGGTGCCAGTAGCCCTTGAAAGCCATTCTAACTCTAACTTGTTGTAACTGAGTAAAAGTGCCAGCGCCCTCTAAGATGGCTCTCTGGTTCTCTGCTCTAGTCACTCTGCATAAGCAACAGTTCACTATAAGGGTAAAGTCAATCGCATCCTTTGAGGAAATGGGGGAGCAGAGAGGTTGTCCTATTAGAGTTTTTTTGTCTTCAAGCTCACTGGAATTCCAAAGAACTTTCCAAATGAGTTTCCCAAATCGAGCTGATTTGATTCTCCAAGAATAAAATGGTTGGCGAAGACTTTGTCTACCCTCATTCTTCTTTGGGACTTGGGGAAATGTGCTAGACTCCACCCCTCGGCTACCATGTTGTTTTCCCCATCAGTCACATGTTAATGTCTACTATTCATTGGAGAGCCTCCCTTAGACCATTGGATGGCTTTGTTCACTGGTTCCATTACTGCATCATGCAAGAAGCAAATATAAAGACACCTTCACTCAAGTATGGAGGAATCAAGAAAAGGGATTTAATTGAACACAACCTTGATTTCATTCTAAGAATCAGAGTATTTCTATTACATCATCTTTGAAATAGAGACTGCCAGACAATTTTCTGCTCATCCTGAAGCAGAGCACATGAAGCCTTGCTTAAGGCATGATAGAGAGAAGCCACGCAGACCTTACTTCCATTTCGTCTTCTTGACTAAGGGTGATGAAGGAGTGGGGCACAGGGAGGTGGGAGTGGAATACTCATCACATCTTCTGTACTGAGTCTTCCTTGCTTGTGGAAAGTGGCTCGGTGTTCCATCACACTGGCATGATGAGTCGGGCAGAGCAGGTAAAGAGTGCCTCGGCTTCCATTTCTCTCTTTCCCCATTTCCAAAAGCCATCCCTGGATCTTACATCATGTTAACCAACACATTGACAAGACCTAATCATGCTGCTTCATATCAGAAAAAAATATGATGAAGACACAGACTAGAGCTGGCGGGAAAACAAAAGGCATGCCAAGGTTTGTCACACTCTGCCGAGGATATATTCAAGAAATCCAGGATGAATCACCTCAATTACCATCCGTAGCTCTGACAGGTGGAATCTCCGGCACCCTCGCTGACTGCCTAACACTGATGGGGAATAGCTTTTAGAATACATGTTTCTTAGTTCCCTTTCAACAAAATCTAGACTTTAGGACAAGTTGCAGAATAAGGAAGAGGATGATGACAGGATGGTGTTCTCATACTCCAACTAAAAATCCATTTTGACTGTTCTCTACTGTCACCTTTTATTCATTCATCAATTAATGAATTAAGGTAACAGTCATCTGCATTTACACCCTTCTCTTTTTCTGCTAGGGTCAAGGTTGATTTTCCCAGGAGGTATATTTGACATATACTTAGGGATTAAAGATTTGAGCACATAGCTAGGGCCCCAAGGTTAGTGAAATAACTCTACCACTACCACCATCACCACTACCATCACGTCTACTACTACTACTACTACTACTACTACTACTACTACTACTACTACTACTACTACTACTACTACTACTACATAATTATAATAAATGTCATATTAATATTGACATCTGATAATATTTCAGTTTAAGTTTTAAGTTGCTTCATTAATATTTCTTCACTTGGGCCTCACACCTCATTTATTCATTCACTCGACAAAAATTTCTAAAGTATTCCCCTATTTTCAAGGCATGGTGCTAGGTAGGTACAGGGAATATAAAGATAAAATAAAACTATAAAACTCTATGAAGTAGGAACTAGAAGTATTTTTACCTGTATTTTACAGATGGGGGGAAATGAGGCTCAGAAACATTAAGTGACTTGTCTATGTTCATTCTCCTAATAAGTATGAAGCAATATTTGAATTCTTGTCTTACTGCCTCCACATTTAGCACTATGCCATCCACAATGCTAGAGTGGGACAAAAAAGAATATTATACACATCCTTTTTACTGATCACAATGCAATAAAAATTATATTAAATAAAAGACCACTGGAAAAAAAGTATTAAAAACCAACTGGAGACTAAATAACTTAATCCTGAAGCATTGTGAGGTTAAAGGAAGAGTCATGGAAATGATGGATGATTTCATTAGAGATAATAACAACAATGAGACAACATTACAAAATTTTTACCAAAGAGTCCTTAGGGGAAATTTTATCTCTAAATACTTTGATTAACAAAAAAGAGAAAAATAGATCAATGAATTAAGAAAGCAACTAAAAATACTAGATAATCAAAAATTTAAAACCTCAATTAAATACCAAAATAAAAATTAAAAATATAATTAAAATTAAAGATGAAATTAGCAAAACTAAAAAACAAAAAAACTCATTGAATTAAATAAAACTAGGAGCTGTTTTTTAAACCAATAAAATAAAACACTAGCTAATTTGATTAAAAGGGAGGGAAAGCAAAACTGCCAATAACAAAAATAAAAAAGGGAAATATATATATATATATGTATATAGGTTAAATACTTTTTTACATTTGAGTATTGCCCCTTCTCCATTTATTACTCTTCTTCTAAGGCCTTGGACCTCTGGCCTATGAAGTCTTATTCTGTGCAGAATTTCTGGGCAAAGAAGATACCATGAGATGGTCTTTAACCTCCATCATCACTCATCTCCAAGGCCACCAACATGATTGAAATTGATGCTACTCCTCAAGGGTTCCAGGTTTTTTGACATTGATTTAGTTGCACACAACTATCCCCTATTCTGACCTTCCACCCACTAGAAATTTTTCAAAATGTATAAAACTATCACTATTTTGTAACTTAATGGTAAGGGTAAAATATACTATTTATCAAGATAATTCTATTCACTTTTAGATGACAGTCTTTCTAAAAAAAATGTTTCTGATTTTATGTTTATCAATTTCTTCAATTTACAAACTACATAAATCTTGCATTTTCTGAAACCAATGTTTTTCTTGCTTTACAACAAGTCCTTGTTACTATAGTCTAAAAATAAAAGTAGAGCAAGCTTTGGTTTTAAAATAGAAACTAAAATCTTTAAAATTCTTTCATTTATGATAACACAACCAACCAAATTTCCATTTTATAATATTTTAAACTTTTATCCAATACATACAATAGTTTTGTTTGTAAACTAGAATAATTTTCCATTCCTCCCCAAAAAAAGAAGAGGGTTTGATGCCTTGGACTCTGGAGAATCTTGAATGCACACTAATTACTTGACTTTGATGCCCTAGAACAGGACATCTTAACCTAGCATCTTAACCTAGCAATCAATAACCCATCTTCCTCCATTGTAATATGAGATCCTTGAGAGCAAGGACTGTCTTTATTCTTCTATTTGCACTCCCCAGTTCTTTGCACATAGTGTTCAGGAGCAAAGAGGCAAGTTTCACTGTACTTTTCTTTTAATCAGATTCCATCTTAAGTACTGTGTTAAGTTCTGGGCACCATAGTTGAGGAATAAGCTGGATAAACTACAAGGAATTCAGATGTAAATAAAAAGGATGGTAATGAGTCTCACAGTCATGCCAATGTAGGATTTTTAGAAGGAACTGGGGATGTTAACCTGAAGAGGAGAAGAATTAAGAGGAGAAAAATCTGAATGACTGCCACATGGAAGAGGGAATAGACTCTTTCTGCTTGGCCCCAGAGGACAGAATCAGGAGTAATGTAGAAGAGAGATGAATATAGGTCTGATTTAAGTAAATTCTTCCCTATCAGAGTTATCCAAAAGTAGAATGGATTGCTGATGCAGCAAGCCTCCCAGTGCCCTCACCGGAGGTTTTCAAAGCAGACCAGACAATCACTTGTCAAGTATTCTGTATGGGGGATTCTTGTCAGGTACTTGGTTTGGCCCCTGAGGTCCCTTCAAACTCTGAATTTTTGTGATACAACCTATTTATCTGCAAGACAGAGCCGCCACCTGGGAGGCCTGCCACTGGACCTATATCATGAATATCACCCAAAAATGTTGAGTTGTATCAGTTTCCCCATAAACCAACGTTAAAATCTGGTGAATGTTGAGGTACTCAAAATAGGAAATAGACAGACAGAAGAAAGAAATGTCACCTTATCGTTGTTTTCCCTAGATTTTATTGTGTCATCTCAAAGACCCAGTTTCTATCCTTGAGAACCAGTTAAGTTGATTCTAATTAATCCAAAATCATTGATTAGTACCTATATAACAGTATTTTTTTAAAAAGGCAAAACAAAACCCAGACCCTGCTGCTTATGGGGATGATGGGAAGAGATATGATAGCTATTTGCAGAGATAAACACAAGATCATTTGAAGCAGGAGAATCAAGCAAGGTTTCTCCTAGAAAGTGGTACCTTAATTGAGACATGAAGAAAATCAGAGGTCATCAAAGCTGAGCCAAGGAAGTAAAACAATGTGGTCCAGCTCATACAAAGAAATGGAGATGGAAATGGAATGCCAAGTCCTAGGATCACAAAGTATGCAAGTTTGGTGGAAATTCAGGGTGGCCAAAAAGTAGTAATGGAATATAAGTCTGGAGAGTTATGCTCGAGCCAGACTAAGAATCCTAGGGTCTATAGGATATGATCAAATTTGCATATTGTTTCAAATATCACTTATTGCAGCAAAGAAAATAAAGACCTATTATATCCTCATTTTGCAGGTGAGGAAACTAAGGTGTGCAAAAGCAAAGTTACTTAATAATAAATGTCTGAGGCTGGATTTTAACTCAGATCTTCCTCACTTCAGATTCAGAATTCTATGCACTGGGCCACCTAACTGCTTCTGTTTCTTGTGACTCTAAGGTCAGTATGTCTCTACCAGAAATTGGTCACGTTCATCTCTCAATTCCAGACTACATAAACACTGTCTCTGAGTCATGGAGGGTCAGACATCAATAAATAAATCCATCTCTCGTGCCCACCTCTCTTTTCTCATGTTGCCCTTGACTTAGCCCACCATATTCTAAACCTCTTTGGGGCATACAGTAGGGTGTTGTTTTCCCCCATGAAATCCTTGAAGGGAGAAGTCAACAAACAAATTTAGGAACTTGGGATGAGTTCCATCTTCCCCTCCTTAACTTGGCCCAGAGTACAATGAGTGATGGTGAGCTTGATTGAACTCTCCAATGCCCTACCCCTCTCAGGAACTCAGACGGAGCCTTTCTCTCTCTCTCTCTCTCTCTCTCTCTCTCTCTCTCTCTCTCTCTCTCTCTCTCTCTCTCTCTCTCTC
>NC_058134.1:26194697-26217315 GCF_016433145.1 Gracilinanus agilis
TACGGAGCCTCTCTCTCTCTCTCTCTCTCTCTCTCTCTCTCTCTCTCTTTCTCTCTCTCTCTCTCTCTCTCTCTCTCTCTCTCTCTCTCCCCCAACACTTTTTCTACTCTGAAACTGATAACAAATAACTCTTGTTCTGAACTCACTTTAAACAGTGGCATTTGGTTTTTATCAACAGCTCAACCATGGTTATTTCTTCTATATTTTGCCACCAATCTTATTTTTCTTTCACTGGATATGTGTCATGGGTGTAGGGAATTCTAAGTAAGGAAATCCCCTGTACAGAGAGGCCTTAGGCATTTGGGTACCTGACTTCTACACTCAGAAAAGAGCCAACAGAGACACCTTGCGTTTACTCCATCTCTCCTTTCTATGTAGTGCTCCTTTCTGCAAAGCAGGTTCTTGGGGGGTTTACATCAGGATTGTGATGAAGGCAGAAGAATTTCTTTAGATCACTCCAAAGCAATTACAGAATTCCCACCATATCTATAGGCATTTCAGCTCAGAGGTTGCCATTCCAAAAGCCACCCCAAACCTTACATTGAATCTAGCCATTCTAACATATCCTAAGCTGCTGGGCCAGCTGAAGCTACAAAGATTAACTCTCTACCTCCTACCAGGCAAAGGAATAGAAAAGAGAATTAGGACAAAGTGTTGTTTAATAAGTTATTGTTTGTCCTTTGTTTTTGGAGAGGACGAGTGGCATCATGGGGTGATTTCTTAACTTGTACATGAATTACATTTAAGTGAGCCAGAACTACATGACAGTGATATAGTTGCACAATAGAAAAGTCAGTCAACTATAATCTGGAACAACCAAAGCTAAACTTTGAAAATGGTCCCTGGAGTCCAAGGATAAGAGAATGATAGCCCAATGGGTCTGTGACCTTGTAGATGAAGGCAATACTCCTAACATGCCATATAAAACTTGTCTACCTGGAGAAAGGGTTAGATAGTCAGGAGAGAGCTGCGTACAAAATCCCTGTCTCTTGACACTCACTTATTAACCTTTTTCAGCCTCAGTTTCCTCATCTGTAAAACAAAATAATAATAATGTGGATTCTGGAATATTCTGCTTCAACGAAATAGTGTTAGAATGAAATGAGAATATGTGAAAAGAACCTACAAATGTTAAATCATTATAGAAGAGCTTAAGGAAAGAGATCTGGTCTGAGCTCTCCTGCCATACCTTCTCCCACTGCTGCCCTCCCAAGCACAGCCTGCAAAGTACTCCCAGGCAAGAATACAGGAAGGCAGTCCAGGCCTTTTTCTTCTATGGCAGAACCCTGAAAGCTCCCCGGGTCTTTATACATTCAAACCATTTTACTCTTCTCATTCAGGAGGAAAATAAAAATAAATAAATAAAACAATCCAAGAAGCTGCTTCCCTCTATTCACAGAATTGTCTCCAAGCCTCTTTTGTCACTAACACCCACTGCGTAGTCACCAATTTATTTTAGTGCATGTAATGGGTAGAGGAAGGGGTAAGCTCCGGATGTGACTTAGTTCTTTATCCATTTGATAATTTCAAATGATTTCCCAGCGACATTGTGGCAGCAGTCAAAGACTCTGTAATTACATTAGATTTGGGTTCTTAGAAATAGTTTTTCCTGCCTGTGTATTCTGACAATAAGCACCATCATAGTAATCCCTACAGTGGGAAGACAATCATTAGTAAACGGTGATGAGGACATGTCAATGATGCTTCAGGCAGTGGTTTAACAGGGTCTTAATAAAGCCTGTGAACCTCCAACGGAGAAGAGCCAGCTCCTTGGAACAATCTAGAAATGGGAGGGACTGTTTTCTATAATAGCCAAGAACAGACTCAAAGTAATTGCAGAACACCTGAGTCAAAGTGGCTCTCTCAGCCATCCTTGGTGAACATAATCTTCTTCCTTGCTCTGGGTGGCCTCCATTAAGAGCAATGGGGACAATTCAGAAACAATCCACAAATTGTTCATAAAGAAGCCAAGGCCTACCCAGGGAGGTGATGGATGCTCCATCCCTGGAAAGCTCAAAACCAAGAGAAACAGCTACGTGGAGGGACCAGGTTGAAGAATGGCATTCTGGGAGCTGGCTACAACCGAATGAGCAAGAGAAGACAGACTAGCAGTCAAGGGGCAGGGCCATGGGTGAGGGGAAGAAGGTCTCTGCAAGAAAATATAATCATTTTGAGAGTTCACAGCATCAAATATCTAGTTTTAGAGCTACCAGGATGGACCTCAGAGGTCATTTAGTCCTAGTCCCTCATTTTTAAAAGAAGGAAATTGAGGCACAGGGCATTGATTTGCCCAAAGTCACACACAGGATCCTAGATCTAAAATGAGAAAAGAATCTAGAGGGCATATCATCCAACTTCCCTTTTATACAATTGCAGAAACAGAAGTCAAGGTGGGATTTGAACCCTGTTTCACTGACAACAGGGGAAATGGTCTTTTAGGTGAGCAGATAGACAGATAGCAGAGCCAAGGGCAAAACCCAAGGAATCCCTAGAGGGAAGAGGAAAGGAAGTCTCAGGACTTAGCCAAGTGCCTGGCACATTGTAGGTACTTAATACATGTTTACTGACTGACTGATCCATGTAAGCAGACCAAACTCAGCATCCAAGAGACCCACCTATACAAAATATGATGCATGACACTAGGAAGTGAGGGGATGACACAGTTACTGCTCTCTGCCCCGGTCCAAGCACTTGGAGAGATTCTAACAGGTTCCATGGTGCAGTGGAAAGGGCTTGGTATTTGGAGTGAAGAGCCCAAAGTGCCAATTCCAGCTGTACTACGGAATACCTGGGCCGCTTTGGAGAGGTCACTTCATTTCTACAGCTCTCTTTTTCTTCATCTCTAAATTAGGAAGTGACTCCTAAAAGCTGCATCTCAGGTCCTAGGGAGAGTTCAGTGTTCTCCCTAACTTCTGCTCTACTTCTGAGCCAGGAAAGGCTGGGAGGTGCCCCAGAATTCCAAATGAATACATGAATATCCTGTAGAATCCCTTAGGGAGTCACTCTCAAGATAAACTAGATTCTTTGTTGTCTTAGAGTATTTCCTGAACCAACTGGAGTCAAATGGGAAGCTAGATAGCACAGACTTATTTGGAAAATCAAGGGAATTGGAATGATGCCCTGTGAGTCTATAGAAGATTGGAAACTCTGAAACTTGTGGCCACCCCTGAGAGCAGCAGCTACTTACTAGACAAGGGAGAGAGCTGAGCTAAAGGCCTTCCTCTGAGAAAATAGTTTCTGGACAATCACAAAATCTCCAGCTACAACAAAGAAACTACAATGGACAGCAGACTGAGATCTGGTCTTCAAGACAGGGCAAACCAGATTCAGGCTTTGCCTCTGAAACATACCTGGCTCTGCCACTCTGGGCAAGTCCCTTAACCTCTCAGGGGTCCTCAAATAACTCTTGAAGGTTAGACTTTGCACAATAGTTGAGGATTTGCATTTGCAGAGGGAGTCTCCTGGCCTGGATTCCCTCCACTGGAGAAATCGCTAAATTACTAATACAGCCCCAGTCATGTATATGGGGATTTATATTTTACATGGTATTCTCTTTACAACAATCTCTGATATATGGAGTCTAAGTATCATTAACCCCATTTTACAGATAATAAAACTGAGTTTCAAAGGATAAAAGACTTGTCACACAACTGGTAAAAGCCAGAGCCAGTATGGACACCCAAGACTCAAATTTAGCCCAAAGTGCACCCAAGGCTCTCTTCTCTATTCTATGTACTTGGTTGGGTGTGCTATCTCTTGGGTCCTAGAAGCTTTATCACTGGGCTTTGAGACCTGACTATAAGAGTAAACAGGTCAAGATGTGCCTGTTCCAGAGAAGTAAAAGCTTCTGATCCTTGGTGACATAACTAGTATGGGTCAGAAGCAGGATTTGAACCTAGGTCTTCCTGAATCCATCCACTATGTCACACTAGGTAGGCAGCCCCTGGGGTCCTGGGAACTCCAGATTATTATCTGTGACAGTTTTAAGGGAATGTGAATCAGGGGGACTTAAAATGGTATAGCTGCGACCTTGGCAAGGAAGCAAATAAGCTTCTTTGGTTCCATCTGAATCCTATTTGGAGTAATAAATTATGCATCTACAAACATTTATTAAGCACCTAGTGTATGCCATGCCCCAGGGATATAAAAAGAGAAACAAAAATAACCTCTTCCCTTACAGGATGAACCCAGAGTCTGAGCAGAGGAAGTCATATCTTCCAGGCACTGGGGACCCCAAGGAAGGGTGAGGGACCATCGGTGAGGAAGATGGCACCTTGTTTTATTTGGACCTATTCTAAACTACCAATTATTCTCTACCTACACTGCTATTCCCCATGAAGCCAGTTATATATTTATAAAAGATAATTTGTACCTTTTTTCCTGTATACAGAGTCCCCTGGGCAGCAGGCTACATGATGGACATGGATTCAGGAAGACTTTGGTTCAAATCCTGCCTCTGACACTTACTGAGGTCAGCCACTTGGACCTCAATTCTTTCATCTGCAAAGTGGACATAGTGATATCTATAACATGGACCCAGTAGTACTCACAGAGCTGCTGTGAGGTGCTAAAGGGAAAAATGTATTTAAAATTCTTTGAAAACTTGAAATCACTATTTTATTGTCAACTCTGATGTCTATCTCTTAATTTTTATGGAGAGGTTTTTGTTTTTACCTCACTTGCATTTCCAAACATCTGTCCTTCCCCAGATAGTCATCACTTACAACAGCAAACACAAAAAGAAAAAGCAGTTCAGCAAAACCCCTAACAAGCCCTACAACCTTGGCGGACGTATATGCAGTTGCTATATCTAACACCACTCCACTGAGACATGAAACCATCTAAGCCCTGTCAGTCATTATTATTCTGGTCCAGAAAGTGAACATAGTGCGCTGGAATCCTAGCATCTGGAATCAAATCAAGACTCAGCCATTTGTTTATTACTCAGATGGCCACAGAGCAGTTGCAGGACCTCAGTTCTATCATCTATAAAAATGGCATAATGACACTTAAGTGGCTTATTGGAGAGAGAGCTGGGCTTGGAAATGGGAAGTCCTGGGTTCAAGTCTAGCCTTAGACATTTCTTAGCTGTGTGACCCTGGGCAAGTCACTTAACCACAACTGCCTAACTTTTATCACTCTTATGCTAAGATAGAAGGTAAGAGATTTGGGATTTTTTTGTTTGTTTGTTTTAAAAGACTGGTTGATTCTGGAAGGCAATTTGGAATTATGCCCAAAGGACTTTGATCCAACAATACCACTACTAGGTTTGAACCCCAAAGAATTTTTTTTTAATTGTACAAAAATATAGCTGCGCTTTTTGTGGTGTCCAAAAAAATTAGAAAACAAGTGGATGTCCCTCAACTGGGGAATGGCTGAACAAATTCTGGTATATGCTGGTGATGGAATAATATGTGCTAAAAAGAAAATGAACTGGAGAAATTCCATGTGAACTGGGAAAACCTCTATGAACTGACGTGGAGTGAAATGTGCAGAACCAGGAGAACATCCTACACAGAAAGTGAAACATTGTGGGACAATCAAATGTAATAGACTCTGCTAGTAATAGCAATGCAGTGATACAGGACAATCCTGTGGAACTTATGAAAAAGAATGCTATCCACACTAAGAGAAAGAACTGTGGGAGTAGAAAGGCAAAATTAAAACCTATGATTTATCCCTTGGTTATATGGATATGTGATTTGGGGCTGTGGTTTTTAAAAAATTACTCTAATATGAATAATATGGAAATAGGTTCAGAGTAATAAGAAATGTATAACTCAGTGCAATTACTTGTCAGCTATGGAAGTGAGGGAGAAAGAGGGGAGGAAGAGAACATGAATCATGTAACCACTGGAAAATATCTAAAAAAATAAAAGAAATTTAAATAAATAAATAAATAAGATAAATAAGATAAAAGGCTGGTTTGGACTCAGAGGTCCCTAAGTCCTTCTGCACTAGGTTTGAAAAGGTGTCATTTTTTGCTGAATCACTTTTACACTGGTCCAATGCCTCCCTAAAAGTAACACACAAAAGCATATCTCAATATAGCATTTCAAAATTATTTGAATAATTAAAATCATGATCATTTCTTGATGGTTTATTTCCTTTACCAGGATCTGCCCAATAGAAGCAGCACTGTTGTTGTCCCCTGGAACTGAGCTAGTCTTTCCCTTTATACTCTTTGCCCAGCTGGACATCCTAAAGTCAACTCGAGTGGCATTTTCTGTTTAATTGATTAAACATCTACTATGTGCTATGTGTGAAGTACGCAAAGACAATGACAAACCCTCTGCCTTCAAGGAGTTTACATTCTACTGGAGAAACCAGCAAGGGCTGTGTTAATCATGAACATTCACATCATTTTGCTGTCTAGATAATTGGTCTCAAACATACAACTTCTAAGAACCCACAGTCTGGTAGGAATCTGGCATGTGGGAAACGGAGGGTTGTGATTTTTTTTTATTAGAATCAGTCTATTCTAACTCATGACTCAGTCACTCCAGTTTCAATAATCCTCATGTGTAGGAAAGTACTTGGAAAATACCTTCTATTTTAAAAATGGACCAAACGTGGGCTGTTGCCTGCCACAGCACTGATTCAGTACCAAGGATAATTGTCCTTCACTCTCGCCAGCTTGTTGATCTACATTTCTCTTCAGTTCCCTGAAGGTCAAAGTAAAGGAAACATGGCCAAACACTTCGTGGAAGCCAGAACACTGTGTTCCAGACTTCAAGGCCCCTGTTCTGGACCTTCTTAGGGCAGACATTGTTGCCACCATATATGAAAATAAATATATTTGGCCCAATCAAACAAGCTGTAGCAGCAGCAAGGTGACATAGAGAAAGGCAGGTTGAACTCAGAAAACATGATTGTCTTGAACGTCTTCTAGGCACATAGACATAGCCAAGACACTTCAACTCTGTGTCTCAGTTTCCCTCATCTGTAAAACAAGTAAATAGTGGTTCCTGCCTCATAGAGTTAACAAGAAAAGTCAAATGAGAAAACAGACACAAAGGGGTTTAAACGTGTTAAAACCCTGTACGTGTGTCCGCTCTTATTACCCCTAACTCCACGGTGACATTTAAAGGCTGCGTCTCCAGGTGGGGTGTAGAAAATCATGCATCCTATGACTCAGGAAGAAAGGGAGGTGGAAGGAAATAATCAGTCTCTTGCCACATCATGCAAAACGCAGACATCACAAATAAACAAACACGAATATCAAACGGATGCCAATGCCCAGGCTTCTGGTCTGTAATCTAATATGGAAACTTTAAGAAGTTGTCAGAGATTCAAGGAGGCAAAGACTTTCTTATGGAGAGAGTCCAACGTAGGATTTGAACACTGATCTCATGAATCCAAATCTAGAACTCCATCCCTCCATTATGTCTTTGTTTTCTCTTAAATTGCCAATCATGTTCTGAAAGAAAAGGATGAGAACATATAAATGCTCCAGTGGAAGCCCTGAAATATCACCAGGTCTCCAGCATCTGTAAAATGGAAGTAATAATAGCACCTACCTCACGGAGTTATTATGAGGACCAAATAAAGTAATATACATATGGTATATTTTGGTAAAGCCTTAAAAGTGCTACATAAACATGACATCAATATTCTGTTTATTATTCATCAAATTCTGGAACCTTAACTAGAAACTTCCCTCCCTCCAAAAAAAATTAAATGTCCGCATGAAGAACCTGGAATCATTCAAAAGAACTGCTCTTTCTGAAGCTCTATGTGTTCCTTTCGATCGCAGGCCCCTGTTACTCACAAGAATATGCCCTAAAGGTCTCAAATTCAGACAGGCCAGATCATAGCCAGGAGGGGCATGGCCCTCTGGGGACTGAGGTTCAGATGAATATTTACTGAGCTCTGCTCAGCCCAAGCATCCCTACCTGGGGGCCACAGCACTGCTCAGTCCTCTCAGGTGAGGAGGCTTTACTAAGGACCTAAATACAACTGTGAATGACTTTTTTTGCCTTAAGCAGAGTGTCCTGATTTGTATGTCAATCCCCAGAAATCTTTTCCTACCTCAGGGCTGTTTTTAAAAACACCCCAAACCAGCTGGCCTAGGAGGCAGACCAAAGGATTGTAGTCCCAGAGTTTGTTTCTGTACATTTTGTAAAACAGAAATATGGAAGAATCCCTCCCACCAACCCCTCCAGGAACTTCTAAATATTTAGCATGTTCCTTCAGACATTTTAATGCCAGCCAAAGACCAGGGAACAGAGGGCACAGAAGAGGCCAAAACTACATTCCTCTCCCCTCAGAGCACTCTCACATTCCTTTCCCTTCCCAATCAATCAAGTGCTTTAAAAAATAAGGCACAAATGACAAGGCCATGGGTTCTAATTCCCAGTGACCATGTCTCAGAAGGAATACACGTTCTTGAAATGCGGTGAGGTGCAGAGGTTAGAGAGTTGGTCTCAAAGACAGGAAGGGCTAGATTGAAATCTCATCTCTTACCATATCGACCCTGGACAAATCATTTAGTCTCTTGATGCTTTGGGCAATTCTTGAAGACTGAAGATGCAGAGAAGAAGCCCACCTGCATGGGTAAAGGAGTTTCCTCATCTGGGAGCTGTTCTTCCTCTGCAATGAAATCACAGGACTCTCCCCTGGAAAACAAGTGGAGCTATGGCCCATCTGCATCTCAGAGCTCCTGGGCAGGGTTAGAAAGAAAACACTGACTGGAAAAGTTGGAAAAGGCTTCCGAGAAAGAAGCAGATTCTACTCAATGTGTCAGTTCATCTGAGATAGATATTCTTGTTTTCGGACAGGTCCTTCAGTCCGCCTTGCTCTCTAAGGAGCTGTCACAGAATGAGCCCACATAATTTAGCCCATGACCTTCACAAAGGAGGGAAAAGGGGCCTGGGGATTTGAAAGGGGAATCTATTTAATGTCTTTTCCTAAATTAGGGACAATGGTGTTTTGGGGTACAGAAGGCATTCAGAATCATATGACACCACTATTTATTCCCAGTCTCCCATCACCAAACCTAACCCTTGACTTGCTTGATTTAGTGATTTAGTGAGTAGTTCAGACTTCTTAGTGCCACCATTCCCCCTCCTTTATAGAATTCTCCTATACCACAAGTTGGGGTTAGGGGGAATCGCCAAAAATTTTTTGCCATTCTCCATTTCAAGTTTCCCAATAATCACATGCCAGCTTCTTACTGGTTTTACTATGAAGTACTCAGTGATGAAGGAGAAAGCCAAACATGGCCGCAGATAAAAGGGTTAACTGCTTCATAATTTACAAAGGTTCTAATTCTGGTTCTTGGTATCCACTACAGGACATCTGCTCTGCTCTGCAAATATCATGGATTTGGAAATGGAAGGGACCTTAGGGAATCAAGTTCACCTCATTCAGTTCTCTCATTTTATAGGTGAGTAAACTGAGGCCCAGACAGGGTCATAAAGAACTGCCAGATTTAGGATTTGAATCAGAGACTCTCCATGGCATTACTCTTTCCACCATAACCTATGATGTCTCTTTAGCTTTGTCTCTTGACTGACTTGGCTAGGCCCCTTCCTATAGTCAATCTTTGTATTTGCTGTCCTTTCTTGCTAGAATGTATTCCCTGCTCCCTTTGACCTCCAAGAACCCCCTCCCATCCTTCATGAATTGATTCAAGCTTCACATTAAACAAGAAGTCTTCCCTACTCCTTTTCCCTAAAGGCTAGTAGCTTCCATACTTAACTATTCAGATACTGACCTGACCCTTACATTATTTGTATATTTTTTGTATAGATGCATTTGTACAATATCTCCCCAGACAGAATGAAAGTTTTTTGAAGGCAGGAATGATTTGATTATTGTCTTTGTCTTCTCCATCCCCTGGCGCACAGATATTTAATATGTTTAAGATGTTTGCTGCCCCACCTGTTTCTTTTTTCTTGATATTCCCCAATTGCCACATATTCCAACCATTTCTCTCTCCCTATTCCTCGCTGGGATTGAGTTGCCTTTCCCACCTGTGTATCATGTGGGTGCCAACCGTTCACTCTTGGATCTGGGGATCACAGTCTAATATATTGTATTTCAATTGAATAAATTCATTCCAATCCCTCACATTTCAATAAACTGAAGAAGTATTTTCCTCCACACAACCATGTGATATAGATAGTGGAAGTATAAGCTCCATGTAACAGATGTGGAAAATGAAGGTCAAAGAAATCAAAGGACATGTATTATTTTCTTTCCTCTCTAGGTTTCCGGGATGGTTGTCTCTCCTGCTTCTGCTCTTACTTATATGACTTCTCCTTCTCCATCTCATTTATTGGCTCCTTCTCTATGTCATGCCTCCTGCATCTGGGTATGACCCATAGTTTAATGATCAGTCCTCTTCTCATCCTTTATCTGCTCCCATGGGTGCTCTCTAGAAGGTGATGATATATCTATACAATTTCAAGATCTATATATCCATTTCTAACCTCTCCGAGCTCCAGCCCTACATCATCATCATCATCATCATCATCATCATCATCATCATCATCATCATTATTCGAATTTTCATCACAATAGCTAGCATCCATATAGCTCTTTAAGACTTGTAAAGTACTTCATATAAGTGAAAAAAATTATCCCCATATTTTTTTTTAATCCTGGGACTCCATTCTAGGAGCATAGGGCCACAACTTGTAGGCAACGGGTCATACAGTCACTCAGGGTCGCCCAGCTTGGAAGTGTCTGAGCCCGGATTTGAACCTAGGACCTTTCGTCTCTAGGCCTGGCTCTCAATCCACTGAGCTAGCCCAGCTGCCCCTACTTTAGGTTGTAGTTTCTTTAGCAGATGTAGTTTTTACAGGGTGGGGTTGCTAGCCCCACGCCCAACCCTCCTCCTTTTTCATCTGGGCTAGGGACCGTCCTTGGCCCAGGAGTGGTAAGGGTGGGCAATAGGGGTCAAGTGACTTGCCCAAGGTCACACAGCTGGAAGTGTCCAAGGCCAGACTTGAACCTAGGACCTCCAGTCTCTAGGCCTGGCTCTCAATCCACTGAGCCATATTACAGATGAGGAAACTGACCACAGAGAATTTAAGTGACTTGCCAAGGACCACACAGGAAGGTCAAATTCAAGTCTTATTGATTCACAAGTCTTGTGATCTTGGTAAACTGATCCACCTAACTGCCAACAATTAGCTGCTTCTTGGGCATCTAAAATATGGGTGCCTAAAACAGAACTCATTATTTTTCCCCCAAATACTCCCCACTTCCACATTTTCCTATAATTGTCAAGGACATCATTATCCTCCCAGCTACCCAAGTTCTCAGCCTCAGTGTCATCCTTGACCCTTCATTTGTACTTACTCCATGGCCAAACCATATCATTTCTACCATCTCAACATCTCTCCCATTTGTCTCCTCTCCATTCACATAGTCACCACACTGGTATGGCCTACATCATCTCTCACTTGAAAATTGTGATAGCCTCCTAATTAGTCCTCTTGCCTCAATTTCATCCCTCCTTCAATCCATCCTCCATTCAGCTTGCTAAATGCTTTTCCTATAGCACAAGTTTAATCATGTTATTCTGCTACTCAACGATTTCCAATGGCTTCCTATCACCTCCAGGCTCAAATATAAAATCCTTTGTTTAGCGTTCAAAGCCCTTTTTTCCAGCCTAGACCCTTCCTATCTCTTATAACTACCTCTAATGCACCTCTGAAGTTTATTCCTCTCTACTATTCCTCTTATTCCTCCAGAAACATTATCCTTCTTGCTCTGACACAATCGCTCCATTTCCCATCTTGTTGGCAGAAGCTGTCCCTCATACCCGAAATGAACTTTCTCTTCACCTGGCTTTCTCCAAGACTCAGCTCCAAAACCACCTTCTTCAGGAGGCTTTTCCCACAACCTCTCAGCAGAGATTACTTTCTGTCTACTCTGTACGGATCTCGTCGGTGTCTAGTTAGTTACCTATTGTCTCTTCCATTTAAAAGTGTGAGTTCCTGGAAGACAGAATCCATATTTTTTTTTGCCTTTCCTTGAATTTTTAATGCTCAGCACAATGTCTGGCACAAATGTCACCTAACTGACTAATCAGTGTTGCATCTGATTTTACCCTGAACCCAGGTCTCCTTCCCTAGAGCTCAGAGCACTTGCAAGGTCTTTTCCATTTCTGAATTCTACCTTCTAATTCCACAGAAGAGATCATAGGACGGAGGACATAGGGCTAGAAAGGACCTGAGAATTTATCTAGGATCTCTGAAGTCTAATGTACTCTATGGTACAAATTGGGAAACTAATGCTTTTGTATCTAAGAAAGATTCCCAAACCTTCCTTAGTGGGTATTAGGCAGACCTCCCTCTGCTCCTCCACATGGGAATTGGTGCCTTGGCAGATTAACACAATTGCTTCTCTTTGCTTCCTTTAAAAAATTTAGCGAATGTCATACCACTGAGAAAGGCCTCCTTCACAGAACTGGGGAAAGAAGTCTGACGATTTCTTTGTTCCTTACTAGTCCCCCTTTTCTCTGGGGGTTATTGACTGTGAGGGAGTGATCCCAGTACCTTTTTCTCTGGCCTGCTTCCCCTCAAAAAGCTAATGGGGTGAGTGAGCAGCATGAGCTTCCCCCTTACCAGGTTCATCTGAAAACACTGAGGTTAGGGTAGGAAATCTGAACTATATTATAGCATATGGTGTGTGGTAGGGGTGGGGGGACTTTACAGTGGGTTCCCCAGACAATTCTGCCTCGGGTTCAATGTACTATATGAGTCTGCATTCACTGAAAATCAGAGCTCCAAAGCCTCTCCTGATGGGTTTATTTGTTCTGGTCAATGAGGGAACATAATTAGTTCAGAGCAAAGAGATTTAATGAAAACACAAAATCAGAAAAGTAACGATAAACATTTCCAGGGCACACTCTCCCACGATTATACTGAAGCTCAGTGGGAAGAAGGAATGTGCATAGGAAATATGTGGTTGCTGTCGGTCATTGTCAGGAGCATCTACATTGGACATAGCATTTCGGACCTTCTCTCTCATGCCAGCCTTCCAGCTTCAAATAGATTCTCAGCTGAGGCATCACTTCTTCTCTCAAGGAACACATGACAGTCTCAACTATCTGGGACCCGCAAGCTCAAATCATTTTTGTAACTTGCACTTCCTGCTCACTAAGGACAAAGTCTCTGACAGAAAGCACACTCTGATTTAGACTTAGAAATCCCTTGCAGCTCCCTGCTCAGGTTCAATTGCTAAATTGTGTCAACATGTATCAACACTGGTTTAGTCTACCCTTCCAATAAATTTTCTAGGGCTCCCTATATCCAAGGCCAACCAGGTTTTCAGCCTCAAAATTCTAGCCTTCAGAGAGCAAGAACAAATGATAAATCCAGGGAGCCGGATCTTTGGCTTCTTCCTGCTTATCTGCAGAATATGTGACCAAAACCAAGATGCTCTGCAACATTATATACAATTATAGTGCTAGGAGGATCTTAGAGATAATCTAGTTCAATCCTCCTCCTACTTTAGAGATGAGCAAACTAAAGCCTAAGGAGGTCAGGCAGCTTGCCCAAGATGACATAGTGCAAGGAAAGATCCAGGATTATAATAACCCAAGCCTAGAAACTCAGTGGTCCAATGGCTAGAGCATAGAAGACTTGGAGTTAAGAAGACCTGATTTCAAATCCTGATTCAGAGAATTAGCTGTGTGACCCTGGGCAAGTCATAACATAACAAATCTGTAAAATGGGAATAAATATAGTACCTACTTCAGAATTGTCATAAGGATCAAATGACTTTATATGTGAAAGTGCTTTACAAAAGCATCATATAAATTCTATTTACTTCTATTATTATTTCCCTTCTGATTTCTAGAAAAGGGTTTTCCCCCTATAGTACATACCCCGTCTTCCCTTCCTACCAAGGGTTAGGCTTCTAACTGGGAACTCATTGACCTAAACTCAGTTATGACTTCCTAAATACCAGGAAAAGAAGTAGGAGCATCTCTAGCCTCAGAGTCCAGAGGGCAAATGCAAAGCCAACCTGGATGAATTGTACAATACATATATACATGACATTTTCCAAACTGCCATATGTTAAGCTCAAAATGACAGGATAGTTTCACACATGCCTGTCATGTGGCTCAGGAAGCACAGCTACTCCCTTTACCAGAATCCAAACTCATCCCTTCTGTCAGAAATAAGAACCTGATCTTCAACAGGAGCAACTTGAGGACCAAATGTCTACTTCCCTTATTCAGTGAATCTACTGAAGACATAAGAAACTTGATGAGTTTAAATTCAATACAGCACACACACAAATAAGTTAAGGTTGGGAGAAGGCTGTGATTTCATCAAGATATGGAAATCCTAGAGCCCAAACAGCCCTCCATAAAAATAGTCAGTCAACAAACATTTATTGAGCATCTACTGTTAGAAGCACTGAGGCTTCAAGGAAAAGCTTAAGGTGGTCCCTGCCCTGAGGGAGCTCACATACACACAACTGGGGGAGGCAACAGGCAAATGACTGAGGATATGAGGGATAAAATGAAGATAAGGAACAGAGAGAGGCAATCATATTAGTATATACCAGCCCTTTTTTTCTGCAAATAGCCTTAGCAAATCGCCCAGGGCACTGAGACATGAAAGGCTTGCTTTCCCAGGCTACCGTAGCCTCTACATTCAGAGATGGGGTTCAAACCCAGGGTGTTCTGATGCCATATCCAATTCATGCTGCCATGCCCTCCCTTTTACACTTAAGGAAAATACAAGGAGTGATCACTAACCACTCATCTACTTTACTCCTTAGTCATCAATCCAAATCTGAAGGATTCACCTAATGGATGTGGGTTTCAGGACTTCACTGCCCATGAGGGTATCTCGGAGAAAACCCCTCCAAGCCAAGTGGCTAATGTTCATGCCACGGGGGCTAAGAGCCTCACCCTTTCCTACTGCACATCAATTTCCAATTTGTGTTTAGATTATTTCATAGTCAACAAGCTTTTGTCAAAAGCCT
Organism: Gracilinanus agilis; assembly: GCF_016433145.1. Taxonomy (NCBI): domain Eukaryota; kingdom Metazoa; phylum Chordata; class Mammalia; order Didelphimorphia; family Didelphidae; genus Gracilinanus; species Gracilinanus agilis. Next base: position 26,209,656 of record NC_058134.1, read on the forward strand.
ATATGGCATGTTGGGAGGAACTCACCAGAGAGAAGGTCTCAAAACCTTGAAAGATGGAATGGGATAAGTCAAGTCTTAATCAATACTTCAGGAAAGTCTGGATCCTCTCAATCTATACAATCCATGATATAGGTAGTTTTACCAGGGAAACTGTCACAGCCACTCAAAAAAGGACTACTTGAGGTCATGTAAACTTGAAATTAATATCCAATAACTCCAAATATTATATTTTATTTTTATTCTATTATTTTTAATTAAATTTTTATTTTTTATTTTTATTTATTTATTTATTAATAATCACTTGACATAGAAAAATACAAGAACAAAAGTAAAACTTAAGTATGACCACATGTGAACAATTCTCCTGCCTGGCACTCACTCAACCTCCACAGACCATGTTTCCGGGAAAGAGAGAGTGGGCAGAGCCACACAAAACTTAGATCTTCCATATGTTAGTACATTAGGTAGATACGTAACTGGGATGTTGGGAAAGAGAGTCGCTGGGGAGAGAATTCTAATTATACAGGTCATCAGTCTAGAATGGACTTCACCTTTTTGGTGCCCTGAACCCCTTGGCAATCACCAAAACCCCTTGGTGACATCTATGGGCCCTTTCTCAGAATGTTTTTACACATAAAACAAAATAAATAGAACTAAAATGGAAACAAATTATATTGGAATATAGTGCTCAACTTTTTAAAAGTAAACACTTGACTCTGGGCTTAATAATCCCTGAACTACCCCAACTACCTCTCTTTTACAGAGCAGGAGACCAGAGCCCAAAGAAGTAGAATCATTGACTCAAGGCCACAGCGATGGAGAATGGCAGAGATGGGATTCACACTCAAGTCCTGTGACTTCCAATACTATACTGATTCCTCTGTGCCATGAGGCTTTATTTCTCCTTCCTCCTAACATGCCCTCCCAACAAAATAAAAAAAATATAGCAAGGATAGAACTTGTCTGTTTATTACATAAATCAACTAAATACCCTACACTCTCTTTTGTAGATTAAATCTTTTCAGGGCAAAAGTAAGAAAAACAAAACATTACAGGGAAACAAACCTTTCCTAAGACTGATTCCTACCAGCTGTCAATAGCCTTCAGATGTTTGCCAGACTTCTGACTCTACCCAGGTTCCCATCAGGTCCAATGCCATGGCCACTTGAGCTCTGGGCTTGGTCAAGCAACTGGAGAATAAGTGAAAGATGTGATCCTTATCCAAATGTTACATTTAGCCCTCAAATTTCCACTAAAGGGAAAACTTGGCAAATAGAGGAAATGTCCTAAAAGTCTATTAAGATGGAATAGGATAAGTCGAGGCTCAAGTAACACTCTGCACCAATCAGGAATGGTCGGTTCCTTTAAAGAATGGCTCTCACAACACAAGCAATCCACAGCATATGTAGGTAAGTAGATGGTGTGAATGAATGAAAATGTCATAACTGCCCAAGACAGGAGCCTTAATGGACCTTCTTGACTCTCGAGTCAAGACAACCATAGACAAATCTGAAAGGGGTATCAGCAGTGTATTGCTTTATACTGAAAAAAAGCACAAAGATGTGTGATCTGATCCTCAGCCTGACAAATTTCCCCTCTGATCTGGCTCTCAGCTATATTTCAGTCTTCATTTCATATTACTTCCCTTTCACACATCCTCTATTTCAGAGAAATGCACCTACGAGGGCTTCTTGATTTTTCTTCCTCTCTCTGTGACTTTGCACAAGCAATAACCTTTCCAACCTTTCCGTATCCTAGTCCAGAACATATTCTCTCCTCATCTCTGCCTCTTACTAGAGCTTTCTTCCAAGAAAATATCATTCAGCTGCCACCTGTTGTTTGAAATCTTTCTGGACCCTACAGTTCTGAGGGCTTTCTAGCCTTGAATTACTTTGCATATACATTGTGTTCATATATAAATAAAAATATTCATATATGAACACAAGGCATCAATTATTATACTAATTAACATATAACTTTAATTAATAGAGTATGTTAGTATGTATTACATGGAGTTATCCTCCATCAGTTCAGCCCCCTGGGAGAAGTAAGTGCCTTCAGAGTAGGACCTATTGTGCTTTGTCTGTTTAGCCCCAGCAGCCGGCAAAGTAGCAGCACAACAGGCTACATGGTAAATGTCTACTAAATTAAATTAGCTGTACCACTTGTTGGCCATGAAGCACACCTGTTAACTAAGAATCATAGTGACAGAAAATCAAATGGGTGGCCTGGACAGAAGAAGGGAGAGCCATTTCCAACCCTTTTTTCAAGGATCAAAGGATGGAGCTGGATCCAAATTCAAACGAGGAATGTGGTAACAAGTCAGCAACTACAATAAGAGTTAGCATCTATGAATGGCTTTAAGTTTTCCAAAGCACTTTAGAAATATTATCCCATTGTTGATCCTGTGAGGCAGGGGCTATCATTGTCCCCATTCTGCAGATAAGAGAAGCAGACAGAGGCTAAATGAGCTAGGGATTATAGGAAGCTGGATTTGCACTCAGCTCTTCCTGACTCCAAGCCCAACTTTTTGTCCACTGTGCCCCTTAGCTAGTATCTATAGCAATCTGCCACATGCCTATTGGGCTTAAGTGGGTTTAAAATGTACCTAGAGAACCTTAAAGTACAGCACAAGTGGTAGCTCACATTTTTTTAGTTTTTATTTTATTTAAAGCCATACATAGATGCTAGCTCTTATTGTATTTGCTGATACATTGGTGTAGGGAACTCCCAGTTTGGAAATTCCCTCTACCAACCCAAGCCTGCACCTTCAGGCTTTAGAGAGTTGTCAGGAGAAAGAAATTAACTTGAGCATGGTCACACAGTCAAGAAGGGTCAGAGAATCCAAATCTTCCTAATTCCAAGGCTGGTCCTATCTCCATCCTGCTTCTTTGACTTTTGTGATTAACATTAAAATGAAATTATTGGGGGCAGCTGGGTAGCTCAGTGGATTGAGAGTCAGGCCTAGAGACAGGTCCTAGGTTCAAATCTCGCCTCAGACACTTCCCAGCTGTGTGACCCTGGGCAAGTCACTTGACACCCATTGCCCACCCTTACCACTCTTCCACCAAGGAGCCAACACACAGAAGTTAAGGGTTTAAAAAAATGAAATTATTAAAAAAATTTTAACTGAAAAATTTGGGGGTATAAAGTTCAGAAATACTTTCCCAAGCATAACTGAATGGTGAAAGAAAAGCAAAGGGTTAATGAGAGAAAGGGATGAATCCTGAAGTCAAACAAACATGCAAGACTATGCAACCTAAGAAAAAAAAGAAAGAAAGAATGCTGAGGAGTGATTTGGTAACTTTCTTCTAATACATTGGACCTCTAACACAAAGGGTGATGACTAGCTAATATTCTTTCCCTAGAACATAGGGGGAAACAATCTGGTATTTCTAGCATTCTAAAGTTTACAAAGAGCTTCACATAGATGATCTCAGCTAAGCCTCAAGAGTGCCCTGTGAGATAGGTACTTCAGGTATCAATAGTCCCATTGAATAGATGAGGACACTGAGGCCAACAGAGGATGTCAGAGTGAGGATTTGAACACAAATGACTCTGAAACCTAGACGTGCTGCAATATTCTGCCTCCTCAAAAGAAAAAGGGACTTAAATATGGACATGTGCAAGGCCAGGAGGGGACTGTTGAATTGGATAGGAAGAACACTTTTCTGACACCAAGGGCTGCAGTACATGGCACTAGTTTATGCTGAAGAAGGAATTTTGCATATTCTTCCCAGGAGGTCTGGGATTAAAGGCAGCCGCTGCTTTAAATTCCTGAAATCAACTAGATGACTTGTCAAAGTTCCTTCTAGTTCTTTGATACCATGAATGGGTAAATTTTGGGTGCTTTGATAGTATATTTAAGAACACTTGACTCAGCTGGACACAGACACTTGACATCTTAGTAGGGAGAGGTTATAGTCTATGATACTATATAAATCAGTCTAGTCCCAGACATTCTTTGATGGCATATTGCCTCAGTTGTCCCAGTGTGGTCTCGGTAGGGCATGAGCTGACTTTGGAAAGTTTTTAAAATATCCCACTTCTATCATTGTTTTCTGCCCCCTCCCAACTCCCAACAAAACTGAAGCTAGGAAGAATGCAGGATCTGGAGTCAGGGGAAGTCACTAAGGAAGTCACTTAGCTTCTCAAAGATTCAGTTTTCCCATTTGTAAGATGAGGAGATTGAAGTAGACAACATGTAGGGTTCTTTCCAGCTCTACATCTATGATTTTATAAGGAAATACAAGAGACCCTAAAAGTGTACATGTCAGTCAATCTATCACTGCCAGGGCAGATGCTGCAGCTATGGTTACCTAAGACTTGCTGAGAACTTGGGACAGCATGCTAGTTATTTTTTGTCACTACACAAGCTTAGAATTAAGTCTACTCTTCTCATTCCAACTGGACAACTGGGGAAATCCATGAAAGAAAATAAGTGGGAAAATATTTTTTGCTTTATTAATGTCTTCTTTTCCCCAAGGAGTTAGAAGGATCAAAGGCTAAAATAAAGACCTTTTTTACAGGGTTTGTGCTTCAGAAGTACAGACTCTCATATTTCCAGTCTGAATTTCTGTAACTCTAGAAAAAACACAAAGATTCAACCAAAAGTATATTTTCTCAATTTTATTTTTTTAATCCTCCCCATTGTGTGTGTGTGTGTGTGTGTGTGTGTGTTTCTTTACAATTTGGCCAAGTTACACAAATCTATTACAGTTAGGATTTAGTTTTCATTACAGTAGAATAATCAGATTCAACCCCTTGAAGTCCTGAACACTAATTTACTCCAAAAAAAAAAAATCAAATGTATAACTTGCCTTAGCAGTCCCTTAAGACAAAAACAACTATGAAAGTCTCATTGACCCAAACTGCATTCCTCCAACTTTTCTAAAAGACAGGACAGAGAGTCTTTTGGAGGAATATGGTGGCTTCTAAAGGGTTAACCCAGCTGATTTCTGGGATGAGGATGGAGTCTGATTTTTTTTTTTTAAGGCAAACACCTGGAGGGGAAAAAAGTAGTATTTTGTTTCTACCTCAAGAAATTGCCTACAAACATAAAGCAAATCACATCAGTGGAATACTCAATTATCTGCACATGCTAATTAACTAAGTGTAATCAGCCCCCTTTCAGGCCTCTTTTCACCTGCAGTAATATGGGGACTGGATTTACTTCCCTGCTCCCCACTATGGGCAAAAAACATTAGACAGACTGCATGGTGCATCCAAGAGTAGCTAGTAAGCACAGATTTCTGCTGATGGCAGGAATTTTCTCTGCTCAAGGCACCAAGAGAACCCACAATATGGAGATGGCAGGACCGGCTGTAGACTGCAATTATTTCCCAAACATATTTTAAAGCATCGATTTAAAGTTCAGCTGGATAAAACTATGTTCCGGGAGGGTTGTTTCATAAAATCGGGCCCAGAGAGTCATCCGAAGTCGTAAATATGCAGTCATGACAATTAAATATTCATGAAATCAAGAGTTACTGAAAAGCTGAGTATATTAGAATATTAAAATCCATTGCCTTTTCCCTCTTCTTTCTTCTCAGCTTTTTTCCTGTATCTGCAGAGCAACACAACCCCAATCTAAATGTCTTCCAATCCCAATGCTTTACAAGGATGCTTTTCACATGAAAACCATATCACTGATTTTTTCTCCCGATTGACACACAGCCCTGATGCTCATCTTGGTTCCTGTATGCAGCACACATTCTGACCACTAGTGATTTCGGGGAAGACATATCTTTTTTTTTTTTTTTTTTTTTTAACCTAAGACTTGTCAAGTGAACCCAACTCTAAATTCAGTGTGGCTAGAGGATCCTCAGGGTGATCCAGCCCCAGTTTAAGTATTTATTCAATCCACCTGGGCATTAGAAGCAGCCCCAGAAAGCAGACCACTCTTGAACTCAAAGGTTTCAAGCCTTCCTGAGCTACTATTGTGTCTCTTAAGACAGTGAAACTCATCATAGTGTGTCTTCCCCATTCAACTTACATTGATCACCCCAAGCATGGTGTAGTAAATGGCCTGAGCGCAGTTCTACAGCTTCCAAACACAAGTCATCTGTTTGAAGTAACTTTCTTTTTTGGAAAGGGGAGAGGAGGGTAGGGATTGCCATTCAATTTCCCAAAGTTTAATGTCATCGGTGACGTGCCTCTCCCCCCATCACCCCCACCCCACCGTGTTCCACTGAGCCTCCAGTTTCACCAAAAACACATGAAGATGAGAAAATGCCCAGAGACAAATTCACTCTCTGATCAGTGTATTGGGCTGACCTTGTTCTAATGGCAATTTGAAAAATGCCATTCCTTCCTCTTGATGATTTATTTAAGAGGGACAGCAGGGACAGAATGAAATTGGAACCATCTTTCCTTGAACTCCATTACCTAAAAGGCTGTCTGTCCCTCCCTATAGTAAGAAGGAGCTGTCCCTTGGTCTGCAATGACACAGCAGGGCTGAGCCAGATTGGAGGGGCTGCTCTGCCTGGGGGCGGAGGGTGACAGGTGAGGCCACAGGGCTCCCGGCTGCAATAACAAGGGCTCAGTTCTGCAAATGAAGGAAACTTTGCTCCCCCACTGTTGGGCATCTTATCTGCATTGGGGCTCCTCTACTCCTGCTCCCCGCCCCGGGTCCCCAAGGCTTCCCCAGAGCCACTTCAGAACTCGTGGCTCTGAAAGAAGGAGCCTGCAAGCCTCCTCCCTTGAATTTGGGAGGGCAAGCAGAGGTCTGCTTCTGCCTCCCCATGCTGGACAGCTGGCCCTGGCCACCCCCTGTCGTTCCCGTCTCACCCTCACCCCTCATCCCTGGGCACCGGAAAGCCAGCAGCAGCTAGATTCGCCTTTGCACACCCAGACAGCAACAATCACCGCCCTGCAATCCAGGACAGGCTCCTCCACGCCGGCGCTGCTTCCACTTCCGAAAGTCACTCCCCATCCCCACCCCTGCCCCACGACAGACGGACAAACCCACAGCGAGACAGACAGGCCAATGGACAGACAGGCAGACAGACAGGCCAGCCCGCCGGCCTGCCGGCCCCGCGGGCGGGTAGCCCTTCTCGCCCTGTCCCAGGCCCCCGCCCCTTGGCCCGCAGACCCCACCCTCTGGCCGGGGTTCTCCAGCCAGGGCCGGGGCTAGAGGCGATCTGAGAGCTCCCTGCTCTGCGCGGAGATGCTGGCGAGGGGGCGGCGGGCAGCCCTACCTTTTTGTCTTCTTTCTCACTGTTTGGTCTCTTCTCTGGGTGACTGTCCCCGGCGGCCGCACTTTCCCCAGGCTGCTCATCCTGCGGCGGCGGCGGTGGCGGCGGCGGCGGTGGCGGTGGTGGTGGCTGCTGACAGCCTCCGCCAGCCCCCTGAGAGTGGGGGATGGGCTCCGGGCACTGAGAAACTCCCTTAACATCCATCTCCATCTTCCGATTCACTGTAGGGCGAGACAAAAGCGGGGCAAGGACTTGGCAGTCAGCGGCGCACGGCAGCTCCCTTCACGGGCCCGCGGCACACATGGCTGGGAAAGCCGGCACGGGCGCAATCGCTCTGGCTCTGGCTCCAGCTCCGGCTCCGGCTCCAGCTCAGGCTCGGGCTCCAGCTCCGGCAGGGCTCCGGCTCCGGCTCTCCCCCGCCCCGGGCTCTCCGCCGCCCGCCCCCCTCCCTCCCTCCCTCCTTA
>NC_058134.1:26221972-26242416 GCF_016433145.1 Gracilinanus agilis
ATCCAGACCTTTGTTTTTTTTCCCCTCTCTCCCTCCCTGGCTCCCTTCTGCTTTTCCCTTTTCCTCAAACCCCCTCCCCAGGAACCTTTGGAACAAAGTTAACTGGAAGAACAAACCCCAGATCGCCGGGATTAGCCGGGGGAAACTGCCAATATCCTGGTCACGCTGAGGAAAAGTTCAATGTCCACCCCACCCCCACGCCGACCCCACCCCCAGCCCCTGGTGCTCACCCGGCTAGGCTTCCCTCCTCCCCTCTCCTTCCCCACGGCCAGAGCCAATGCAACCCCAAAGCAAAGGAAAACAAGCGATTTCCCGACCTGTGCAAGGTGGTGGTGGCGAGGATGAGAGCCGAGCATGGGCACGATTGTGGCTGGCGTAGCCCCCCCCTTACCCACGCCCGAGCCCCCCACCTCCACCTTCCCCCCCCCCTTTCCACTGGTGACTGCGATCTCCTGGATGGCAGTCGCCTGGCAGGCTAGGGTGAGTGTGTGCGCGCGCGTGTGTCTGAGTGTGAGTGTGTGTTTGGTGTGTGACTGGAGCTCCCTCTCTCTCCTTCTCTGTCTGCTTCTGCCAGCGGCGTGGCACGCAGCATTGCACAAGGAGAACTGGAGTAAAGAGGAAAAACAAGCCACAATTTCGGGCAGGAAATCGACTTCCCTCGCAGCAGCCTGCTCCGGGGTTTGAAACTGACCAGAGGGGAGAAAATATCGTCTGTCCCTTCGTCTGCCTCCTTTCAGTTAGGAATAAATGTCGGGAGCCCAGGCGAGATGGGGGAGGAGAAGGAAGCGGAGAGAAGCCAGGGGCAGGCATTTACTGCAATATGCCTGGCATTTTTTTTCCCTTCCCTTCAAAATGTTAGCTGCCTTTTGCAGACTGGAAGTTGTGCATTTGACAAGAACCTGCTCTCGGAAGGGCAAGTCTCGCCTTGGGTTATGGTTCCCCTGCTCGGGCTTCGGTGATTCTCCCGAAGTGTATATATTTTAAAAATGAATGGCAAGGTTAGACTTGGTAATTCTTAAATCAGGGCTCACCGTCAGGTGATCAGGTTACACTTCTAAATATAACATCACATTGTCCTGGGGAACTGCCTGGCAACTTCATGGAAACATCGAGGAGGAGGGATTTGTGGTAGTGGCCCTGAGACTTGGCTCAGGAAGAGAAGAGCTGCCTGCATGAGGAACTATTTGGCGATTGAGATGCGGGTCAATAGGAAATGATGCCCTCTGCTCCTTTGCCCGGGCTTTCATAATACCCCCAGTAGAGGAGATAAATGAACTATTCATTTCATTTCCTGCTAAAGTGTGATGAATATATGAGGCTAAGCTGAGGAAACTGAGAAATCTTCTCCTTCCTTTCTGCATCACATTATCCCCGATATAACTTTTATGTAGCAGTTACACATTCCCCCCTAAAACAAGTCATGTGCCATATCACTATCTCACATGGATCAAAGGTTTCCAGCTCTAAAGGGGCCTCCAAAGCCAGCTCATCCAGTTCCCTTATTTTACAGTTAGGGAAACTGAGGTCCAGGGAAGTTTAAGCATTTGTCCAAGATCATACAAATAATAGGAAACAAACCCAGGTCCTCTGATCCCAGGGCCACCTAGGGGCTCTTAACTTTTTGTGTAGCAAAAACTCCCCTGGCCATCTCTGAAGCCTATGGACTCTTTAGAAAAAAAAAACAGAACATTTTTAAATGCATCCATAAAAATGTAATAGAACGTCTAGTTAATTTCCAATAACTATATTGCTACAATTTAAAAAATGCATAAACTAAAATACCTAGGATGGCAAAGGACACTGAAATACAGATTTTATATGTGTGTGTGTGTGTGTGTGTGTGTGTATTAAATAGTCACAGACTCCAGCATGTTCTTTCCATGGACATCTTTGAAAAGAATCTTTTAGCCTCTATTTTTTATTATTTTAGCCTCTATTTTTAATACATGTGATCAGCCAATCTTGAAAATTACGGCTCACATATGTGTTTCGATGCTGCATGTATCATCAAATTTGATAATAATGGTAACAGGCTTTGCAGTTACTATTGAATTTGATCCTGGCAATAACACAAAGCTTGTGCTCTCCCATTAAACTGGGGTTCAGACATATTAAGTAACTTGTTCAGTGGGGAGGGGGGACTTTTGCAGATGATGGTCTTTTTCACCCTCCACATAGATATCGCCCATGGCTCTTAGGGAGGCCGCCCCTCTCATCTTTCTCATAGTATTATAGTTCTAGTGCCTCCTGGGGAGTGAGGAGAGGAGGAGACCAACACAAGCTGGAACCCTTGGCCTCACCCCAGGGATTGGGGACACTGGATGACAGGCATTTTGTAAGTTTTTTTATATAAAAGTCATCATTTTAAAAAAAATAAAGTATATGAGGGAAGATTCGAACCCATGTTTTTGTATTCCACTTTTGACATTCTCTGAAAGATCATAACATAATCCTGTGGAATTCAGTATTCTTCAAATTATCTCTTTGCTAAAGATTGCATAATTAATAAGTGACCAAGCCAAGACTTCAATCTAGGTCCGACTTCAAATCTAGGGCTCTAGATTCTAGGATAATTCAACCAAAACAGCACTGTGAAATCCAAAGTCTCAGGGTCTGAATGAGTGAGCTTTGCTCTGAACTCTTACATTTTTGTAAAGGAAAAAAAAAAATAGCCAAGAACGGATTTTTGAGATTTTTGTTTTCAGTTAGGGATTTAGATGGGCAAATCGTCTGTCTGCAAATGACAGTATTGCTTGTTATATATTCTGAGGGATCAAATTTGATTTTGACATATGCATGGGAGACGCTACCCTGGAGAACATTCTTTGGTGTGGTGTTCTGCTCCAGTGAATCAATTGTTTTTATACTCAAGAAACAATAAACCCAGTGGGACCCTGCATTGTCTGAATCTTTCAGTCAATTATGTGACTCTAAAGATATGGACCTCTATAGAATATAATTTGAAAAAGTTTAGCAACTCCCTTCTCCAACTTTTAACCATGATGTCCTCAATGAATGTATAGATTTTTCTCATGAAGGCTTTCTTGAGCTGGAAGCCCAGGCCCATGGTGGGTGTGACTAACCTGAAAAATTTTATTAACAAAACATTGTGCAGGAGAAGCTGCCCAAAAGATGCCAGCAGAAGATGTGTGACCCAAAAAGGCCTTTGGTGTCCACAAAGTGCCAGGTGATATAGACAGTCCCTGGGTCCTCATTGTGGATTTCTGGAAAGATTGGATAAGAGATGGTCAAGATGAGGTAGCCCTGGGTTGCTCCCTGCATTTTTGGCAGGAGCGATTCTATCAGTGAGACTGGAGGTACATTTAAGGATCAATATTTGGGGAAAGGAAATTTGCTTTAATTTGAGCTTCACTATATTGTGCAAGAGGAGCAGCTCTGATGGTAAAAGGGAATTAGAACAGATTCCTAGAAGAAGCTGGGATTCCAGTCTTGCTTCTATCACTTACTGGTGGTAGGGCCACGGGAGAGTCATTTTATCTTTACATGCTTCAGTGTCCTTATTTACAAAATGAATATAATATTATCTATAGGGTTTGCCTCACAGGGACCTAAGAAAATGATCGATGTAAAGTGCTTTGCAAACCTTAACCCACTATTTAAATGTCAGTTCTTGTGATGTCTTTAAAACGGCATTATACTACAGTGAATGATATATACAAGCCAAAAAATAAACACATTAGAATGGATCAGCATACTAAGAAGATCCAACTGGCCCCATCATCTGAGAGGACTTACACTGAAAGAAATAAAAATGACAGAGCTTGGTCATTTGTTTTATTCAAATAGATTCTTTTTTTAAAAGAGTTATCTTCAAACATTCATGCATCTTAGCCTTGACTGTAGGCAAACATGAAGACAAGTAATCTTTGGAGCAGCAAGGTTATGAATCTGACAGATTTTCACTCTTCAACATGGGAAAAAAAAAGAACCACATGATGGTACAGAAGCTAGAGCAGCTGAATGGAATTTGATCCTTCTTCCATGCTTTTTTCCACCAAAATGTGTTTGTGTGTTTCTTTAAAGGATTGGATGAAGATCATATTAAAAACAAAGACATCAATTCTTCAAGTTGGTCGTTTTATATTTAGAAATGAGCTCTAAAAAAATCCTATTGTTACATACAAATATTTGCCACCACTCTTCTGCCCTTGTATTTTTGGATCTCCCAATTGTTCTGTATACATCTGCCCTAAGTAAATATGGATTCACCCAAAATATATTGCACATCAAAACTGTTGATTGCATACATTTGGGCACCTAATTATGCATGCAGATTGCTGCTTCAAGCATGCAGGCAGCTTACAACATTTCCAAAATCCAGACCTCCAAGTCATCAGAAGTATTTGTTACTATTTTACTGTTACCTTAATTGGCTTCATTTCTGGATTATGGGAAAAAATAAATCTCCTGGATAATTCTGACCTTTACATGCCCTCCACTCAGCCACCTCAGATGAATCACAACAGCCTGGTCAGCTTTATCTCATGCTGTTTCCTCTCTTCAGTGTGTGGCTCAAATCATTTTTGTTTCTTTAGCCTTTCCAATGACAGTTATCAAAAGAATTGAATATTTAGTATTCTAAACTTCAATGTTATCGTGGATGATTCTTCCTTTTTTTGACCTTTTGATTTGACTGACTGAGATCTTCACATCACTCTCTCACATTCTCCCCTTCACTCCATCACACTAGAAGCCCTTCTGGAGATTCCTGCTGGGTGGAAATGTTCAAAAATCTAAGCAACTTTTCTCTCAGTCTCTGAGTTGTGGATTTGGATAATACTAGCTAACAGTCTACAGTTTTCCATTCTTCAATAAGATAACAACCTCACACATTCTATGATCTCTCCATTGAAATCTGATACCCCCTAGTTGCTCATCTTGACTCAGAGGTGATCCAGGCTTCACAAAGGCTTCTGTAAGATAAGTCTAAGCTCTAGCAAGTTGGACCATGCTACAAAGGTGATGATGGACCCCTATGTGAAGAAGCTCATCAATTCGATGAAATATTTTGACTACCGCTCTCATGAAGACCCTCTGCTAAGTCATGAGAGATTGCATTGTCAGCTGGTGAAAGAAATACTTGAACCACTGAAATAATGGATGTGGGGACATGTTTTATAAGCCTCAAGAAGATCTGAAGAACTTAATGGTTTTCCTTAGAGCAATTATTTTTTCCCATGTCACCAAAAGATCCATTGGGTTAATCTACTGTCATTCTAGATGCTCTCCTGGACCACATATTTTAATGCATCTTTAAATATTTTTAACATCCGTTTCTTAAAATTTGGAGTTCCAAATTTTCTTCCTCCCTCTGGCATTTCCCAGACTCATTGAGGAGGCATGCATTATGATGCCCATTATGCATGAGAAAGCATACAAAACGTATTTCCATATTAGCCATACTGCACCCCCATAGCAAGAAAAATAAAGTGGAAAAAATATACCTCAGTCTGCACTCAGAATTCATCAGTTCTCTCTCTGGAGGAGAGGAGTATTTTGTATCTTAAACCCTGTGGAATTCTTATAGATCATTGAATTGATCAGTGTAGCTAAAGCTTTCACAGTTGATCATCATAATAATATTTCTGTTATGGTGTACAGTGTTATCCTGGTTCTGTCCACTTCATTTTGCAGCAGTTCATATAAATCTTCTCACATTTTTTTTTCTGAAATCATCCCTTTTGACATTTCTTATAATAATATTCCATTACAATCACATATCATATCCCTTTCACTCATTCCCTAATTAATGGGCATCCCCTCAATTTCCAATTGTTTGCTACTACTGGCAGTCATACTGCTGGGCCAAAGGGGATGCCCTTTGGGAATAGATCTAAAATATTCTCCAAAATGGTTGCACCAATTCACAATTTCAACAACAATAAATAAGTGTACCTATTTTTTCACATACCATCCAATATTTTTCATGTTCTTTTCCCATTATGTTAGCTAATGACTCCTGGGTCATATATGTAGAAAGATTCAAGATGTTTATTTCAAAGAAGTATAGGACTTTTAATAGGTAGGGATTTTTAGAGATCATTTAGTCCAAGGTTCTTGAACATAGATGGGGAAATATAACATCTTTATTTTTTGCTAACATCTAATTGAAATTTAACATTTCCTTTATTTGAAATCTAACATTTCCTTCAATTATTTGAAATCAGTATTCTGATGAGACTCCCAAAGGCATCCACTAAACCAAAAGAGGTTAAGAATCTCTGACTAAGTTCAATTCTTGCATTTTTTTAAACCCTTACCTTCCGTCTTGGAGTCAATACTGTGTATTGGCTCCAAGGCAGAAGAGTGGTAAGGGTAGGCAATGGGGGTCAAGTGACTTGCCCAGGGTCACACAGCTGGGAAGTGTCTGAGGCCAGATTTGAACCTAGGACCTCCAGTCTCTAGGTCTGGCTCTCAATCCACTGAGCTACCCAGCTGCCCCCATATTCTTGCATTTTATAAAGAAGGAAATAGACCTGGAGGGCTGAAGTGACTTTTCCAAGGCCATCTAGTTTGGGTTTATAAAAATATAAAATAGTAAATTTGGCAAATATCTACTTATCAAGCTGTTTTCTACATAGCACCTCCAGAGAACCTGAGCTTGTTTCAGTGCCATTTGACATTTTCTAGTGCCTCAAGTATAGATGGTAGACTTGTGAAATCTGTAGGTGATGAAAAGCTAGGATGATAAACTAATACAGTGGATAACAAAGTAAGGATCCAAGAAGATCTTGAAAGTCCAGTATACTGGACTTAATCTAATAAAGTGAAATTAGTGACATATGTAAAATCTTATATGCATTTGGATTAAAAGCATCAATTTTACAAGTACAGGATGAGGGAGGTTTGATTAGACAGCAGTTTCTTGGAAAGAGATTTGTGGGTGTTAGTGGTCAATAATGTGATATGGCAGCCAAAAAAACCTTGGAATCTTAATCTACCTAAAGAGAGTCATAGCTTGCAAGAATCCGCTTTCTCATACTAGGGGGTCTTCAGTACAAAAACCATTTCCTCAAGTAACCTAAACTCTTGATTCCTCAATCTATTTTCCTACTCCTCCACCCTACCTCAGCCACACACAAAGGCAGACTTTGATCTTGCACAAAAAAAGCACCACTTCCAATTTCATGAACTCTGAAATTCCCTTATCTTATCACAATCTGTTGTCATTTTACCTGATTTTCTTCCTTGAAATCTGAACCCTGTTCTTTACTCACATCATGGCTGCTAATCCCTCAACCCTTTACTTCTCTCTCCAGCTATCACTTCTGCACTAACTACCTTCTCTTCCTTTTCCCATCTTGAAACCTTAGTAAATCAGTTCAACTCAACCCTGCCTCTCTTCTCAAGCCACTTGTCTCCTGATTGTATCAGAAATTTACCTTGCTAAGACTCAGCCTTAGATCATTCCTACCATCCAAATGCTGCTTAATGAACTTTGAGAATGTCATAACACCATGCTTACTGGGTCCATTGTAAATTTATTACATAACTTCAACTGGGCACTCACAGCTGGAAGACAATCCTATTATATCTCCCTCATATACACACTCTTCCACTCACCAAAGAGGCTACTCCAAACCTTTTCATCCCTCTTCAAACCACTTATGACTCTTCTTCCTCCTCTTTCCTCTCAACTGAGAACTTTGCCCCATTCTTTACTGAAACAATTCAGGCTGCTTGCTGAGTTTCTTCTCCTCTCATCTTCATCTCATATCACTCAGGTGTCTTCTTCTTCTATCGACACTCATTTGTCTCATGTGGAGAAGTGTCCTTCACTACGACAAGTCAAGCATTTATACATGCTCAGGTGATCACTTTCCATCCCATATTCTCCAATAGATTGCCCTATCTGTCATCCTTACTCTCACTTAAGTCTCTTCCTATCTACTGGCTGTTTCTCTAGTGCCTACAAATAGGCCCATGCCTCCTCCATCTTCAAAAAATTTTCGTTTGACCTATCCATTCCTGTTTGACATTATCCCACATCTCTCCTCCACTTCATGGCTAAATCTCCAGAGAAGGGCATCTACAATTGGTGTCTCCATTTTGATCCCATTCACTGTTTTTGACCCTTTATAGTTTTGATTCCAATCTTATCATCAATAAAATTTCCCTCGCACGTTACTAATTGCCAAATCTATTAGCTTTTTTTCTCAATCTTCAACTTTTTCTAACCTCTCAGCAGCTTTTGGCACTGTCAATTGCCCTCATCCCCTTGATACTCTCTTCTTTCTCCTTCTTCTCCCACCACTGACTGCTTCTTCTCATAACCTTTGCTGGATCCTCAACCAGGTTATATCCACTAATCGTCAATGTCCCAGATAGTTCTGTCCTGGGCCCTCTTCTCTTCTCCTATACTGTTTTACTTAGTGATCTCATCATTTTCCAAGAATTCAATTATCTTTCTGCTGATGATTCACAAATCTATCGAGACTTAAATTTCCCCATTGACCTCCAGGCCTGCAATCCCCAGTGTTATTGGATGTACCATAATCATCTTAAACTCAATATGAACTTTTCTTTCTCCAAAAACCCTCATCCTTTTCAAATTTCCCTGATGGAGACCACCATCATCCTCTCAGGAAGCAGGCTTAAAACTTAGGTGTTAACACCTCTCAGACATATCCCTTTCTCTCTTCTGATACTGCCACCACCTGGTGCAGGACTCCATTACCTCTCATAATGACTACTGCAACAGCCTGCTGTTGGGTCTGTCTGCCTCAAGTCTATCCACTTCAGTCTATCCACCACTCAGATGTCAAAGCAATCTCAAAATGCAAATCTGATCATGTCACCTGGGTAATTAATGAACTTCATTAGCTCCTTCTTATAGCAGGACATCAGGAGCAAATATGAAATCCTTCATATGGCATTCAAGGCCCTTCATAAACTATCCCTATTCCTAATTTTTTTTTATTCCTTTCACTTCTTTATGTTCTTTTCAGTCCACTGACATTGGCCTTCTTACAATTTCTCAAGCAAAGCACTTCATTTCCTGACTCCAGACCTTCTGACTAGTCATCCCCAAAGCCTAGAATTTTCCTCCTCCAACCTCTTTGATTCCTTTGAGTTCTAGCTAAAATCTGACCTTTCCATCAGGAATCCTTCCTTGAAGCCACTTAGTTCTAGTACTCTCCTCTGTTGTTTTCTGTCCAAATTTATCCTTTGTTTGTTTGTACATAATTGAATGATTTTCTTCCATTAGATTGTGAGGTCCTTAAGAACAACAGCTGTCTTGTACCTTTCTTTGAAGTCATTCACTGGGACCTCCTCTTCCTCTTCCTCCTCCTCCTTCTTCTTCCTTTTTACACAATCAACTATTTATTTATTGAATATAATCATTTTAATTCATTTCTCATTTTTATTTCCAAATTCTCTCCTTCTCTCTAGCTCCTCCTATACATATGGAAAAGGTAAGTAATATGATACCCATTACACATGGAAAGGTATGCAAAACATATTTCTGTATTAGTCATGTTGCCAAAAAATAAAGTGAAAGAAAATATCCTTTGGACCGCACATAGTTTATCAATTCTCTCTTGGAGGTGTGTAGCATTTTTCATCATGAATCTTTTGGAATTGTCAGAGATCATTGTATTGTTCAGTATAGCTAAATCTTTCATAGTTAATCATCATTACAACTTTGCTGTTATTGTGTCCAATGTTCTCTTGGTTTTGCTCACTCTACTTTGTGTCAATTCATATAACTCTTATAGTTTTTTCTGAAATTCCCATTCATCATTTTTAATGCACAATAGTATTCCATCACAATTATTTAATACAACTTGCTCAACCATTTCCAAAATTGATGGGCATTCCCTCAATTTCCAGTTCTTTGCCACCACATAAAACAACTGCTATAAATATTTTTGTACCTATAGGTCCTTTTCCTTTTTCTTTGATCTCTTTGGGATACAGATCTAGCAGTGGTATTACTGGGCCAGAGGGTGTACACAGTTTTAAAGCCTTTTGGGCATTGTTCTCCAAAATGGTTAGACCAGTTCACAACTTCACCACCAGTGCATTATTATACCAATTTTTTCACACTCCTTTTAACACTTATCATTTTCTTTTCCTCTCATGTTAGCCAAACTGATAGATATAAGGAGGTATCTCAACGTTGTTTTAATTAGCATTTTTCTAATTATTAGTAACTTAAAGCATTTTTTCATATGCTTCTTCATAACTGATTTTTTTTTCTTCTGGAAACTTCCTGGTTATGTCTTGTAACCATTTATCAATTGAGGAGTGTTCCGAATTTTTATAAATTTGCTTCAATTCCATGTATGTGTATTTGAGAAATTAGGTCTTTGCCAGAGAAACTTTAAAAAAAATGTTCTCCCAATTTCCTCCTAACTTTGGTTGCATTGTTTTATTTTTCCTTTTTCATTCATCTCATATCACTTGGATGCTTTTTGTGGCCAAATCCTTCACTCCTATCTCACATAAGAGGTGGCCCTACTCTTTATCATTCCTTAGCTCTACACAAGTTATCTCATTCGATTCATCTCCTATTGTCCCCTTTGTCTTCCCTACATTATCACTTATCAACAAGTTCTCATTGTCTACTGGTTCTACTGTAGCTACTGTTTACAAACATGCCATTGATTTTCCCATCCTTAAAAGCTTTGGTGTGATTCTTCTATCCCTGCTACCATTCTATATTTCCTCTGCTCTTTGTGGCTAAATTCCTTGAGGTCATTTACATTAGATGCTTCTACTTTTCCTCCTTTTACTTTCTTCTTAATCCCTTACAATCTTGCTTCTGACCTTTCCTTTCCATTGAAACTGCCCTCTCCAAAGTTACTAATGATCTTAGATCCCAAATCCAATGGCCTTTTCTTAGGCCTCATTCCTCTTGATCTCTTTTTCCTTTGACTCTATTTATCACTTTCACTTCCTTGATACTCTCTTCTCTCTAGACTTTTGGTACACCATTCTCTCCTGATTCTCCTCCTACCTATCACATCACTCCTTTGTCTCCTTCACTGGATCTTCATCCGGGTCACACCCTCTAACCCATAGGTGTCCCCACAGGACTCTGTCCCAGACCTTCCTCTTTTCTCCCTTTACTACTCTACTTCCCTTGGTCACCTTATCACTCAATATAGTTAATTATCATCTCTATGCCAATGATTCTCAAAACTACTTATCCATCCCTAACCTCTCTGTTGAGCTCCAGTTTATATCTTCCAATGCCCTTCAGTCAACTCAAACTAGATATCTAGAAGACATCTTAACCTCAACGTTTCCAAAACGTAATTCATTATCTCCCCTCACCTATAACTTCCCTCTTCCAAACTTCACTATAGCTGTAGAGGGCATCACCATTATTCTCCCAATCTGTCAGATTTACAATTTAGCTGTCATCATTGATCCTTCACTCTCACTGACCATGCATAATCTGTTGTGGACGTGTATCAATTTTACCTCAGCAACATTTCTCAAATTCCCACCACTCACTGTTGTCTGATAATGCTATCAATCTGGTATAAGATCGTGTTGTTTCACTCCTGGATTATTGCAATAGCCTGCTGCTCTCTCTCCGTTCCAATCCATCCTTGATTCAGCCATCAAAGTAATGCTCCTAAAGTTCAAATCCATGTCACTCTTGTACTCAATAAACTCCTAAGGCTCCCGATCACTTCCATGATCAAAGATAAAATCTTCTATTCGAAATTTAAAGCCAATCATAAATTAGTGCAGTCTCCAACTTTCTAGTCTTATACCTGATTCCACATTATTTACTCTTCAGATCCAGTGACAGTGGTTGAAATTCCATGAGAAAAGTGTTATTATTAAAAACTTTTTGGTTCCAGGTATTTTCTTTGGCTTTCTCACATATCAGGAACATTTTCCCTCTGTTTTGATTAGAGACTGCCTTGGGTTTCTCCATGAAGACCCAACAAAAACTCCATCTTCTACAGGAAGGCTTTCCTAACTTCTTCATTTTTGTGTCTCTCCTCTTTTCTTTATCCTAGTTATCTTGATATAATTTGTTTGTACATATTTATTTGATTCTTGTCCTTAAGTGCAAAGACCATCTTTTGCCTCTTTTTTGTATCACTAGCAATTAGCTTTATTGACTGGTGCATAATAAATGTTTATTGATTATTGAATACTTGTATACCCAGCCCTTAAGCAAAGTCCCTAGCAATAGTAGGTGCTAAATGTATGTATATTGACTGATTGACTAAATAAAGAACTGCTTTATTTGCCATGATGAGCCTACCCACCTTGAGTATTGTGTTCAGATCTAGTCTTCAGGTCATTTCTTGACTATTTCCAGACTATAATACCTCTACTATAGCCATCTCCCTCAGCTCCTTACTCTCAGAACCAGTTTGACTCTGCCCTTAGGTCCCTAGGCAGAGATGAATTTTCATCTAATCTTACCCAGAAACAGGCTTCCACATCACTTCCAAGTCATTTCCAAATCATACCCCAAGCTTCTGTTTTCTATATCCTTTTATATATTGTCTTCTCTCATTCACCATTAAAATAATTCCTTCGAAGGAAAGTCAGCCTTCCTTTCTTGAATTTGTATCCACAGTACTTAGCATAGTGGCTGACACATAAAAAATTCTTTATCATTCATTCATTCTAGACACTGTATATTTGAAAAAAATTATTAAGTCAGAAAGCATCAGAGGAAGGATAACCAGGTCAATGAAGACCTTGATCCAGGTCACATACAGTATGAATGAAATTCTAATGATACTCTAGTCAGCTAGATGGCATAGTGACTAAAAATGTGGGATTTGAAGTTTTGAAGACCTAAGTTTGAAATCTGAATCATACTTCCTAGCTATATAACCCTAAGCAAGTCACTTAACCTCTCTCAGCCTCAGTTTCCTTCTCTACTCCATATATATATATATATATATATATGCATATATATATATAATAATGTGAACCTCAAAGTACTCTATAAATATTAATGATGAAGCTTAGTCAGATAAGAAAAAGTTTCCAAGGGACCATGACAGATGTCTTCAAGTATTTGAGGAGTTGTCAAGTAGAAGAGGCATTAGATTTGATCTGTTTGGGACCTGAGTACCAAATCAGGAGGAATAAGTCTAATTTGCAAAAAGGCCAATTTGTACTTAGTGTAAAGAAGAACTTCCCAGAAATTAGAGCCTGGATGAAAGCAGAAGGATCTGCCTCCATAGGTAATGATTCCTCTTCTTTAAAAAACTTTAGGAAAAAGATGATCATTTTTTGGTGTGTAAGAAAAAAGTATTAATACTACGTTCTGTATTTTAGGCAAAGGTCTACTGGAAATAATATTTAATGTACCAGTATCCTAATATCTGATCATTTCTAGTTTTGAGAGATGCCCTAACCAGAAGGATCTCTCCCCGCTCACCTCTCACATGGCCTCAGACATGTCTCTACCCAAAGATGAGAAAATTTATAGGAATCCTGAACAAGGAAAAGGTCATAATGATATATTCAGATACAATTTGGGTTTAATATCATAGAACAAAAATCATCTAATTCAGTACTCAAATACTGAATTCCTTCTTTATCTATTCCTCTCAAGGATTAAGAGGGCTTCCTTCCTGTGAATGGAATCTTTGGATGAAAAGAAGTCACTCCCTTTACGTGGGTCAAGGTGCCAATCACTTCCTGAGGAAAGGAGACAATGATCTTAACCAGACAGGAATTAAATTTGGTTTCTACCCTTGATCCATTCCTGGGATCTTAGCTCTTTTTCTTTGCCTTTTACACAATTCCAACTAGGGAAAATTCTGCAAAGGGGTTTTAGATGAGAGGAATATCATTTTAAAAATATTTTAGTTGAACTACAAAGAAGTTTTTAATATGCTTTCACATTAGAGATGTAATGGTAGATGATTCCTTTGATTCATGGATTGAACTAGCTGATTGCTAAGGACCCTTCCAAGTCTGAAATTTTATGATTCTTTATTTTGGAATACGCGGAGATTTTCCAATCCAATTGCTCAAATGATGACTGAATTATGTACTGAATATTTTATGTAATGAAATGACTGAATTATTATTATTATATACTTGATTTTTCAAGAAATGCAGATGTTCTTTGTTGGGAGAGAGGGGCTCTTTGTTTATTTTTCCCCAACAGAAGGATTCCCTCTCCATAGTGAAGTTTTCCAGATGCTCCTGTCTAACAATGACATTGTGCTGACTTCGTCAGACCTGAGAACATTATGAGACCTCTTCATTCAGATCTATGGTTACTTATAGAAGATTAGTCCTCAATCCACACAGGAAAAATGAAATGATTCATAGCTGGTCATTGTCCAGACTTTGAGAAGCAGTGGAAAGAAAAGTTCCATTGAGTACTGCAAATGGCCCAGAACTGAATAGAAAGAAGAAAGAGAACTGTCTTACATTGGGGAAGCTGAGCAATCTTTTAGTGATACCAGATATTACACACAAACACACACACACACACACACACACACAAACACACTCACATGCATGTATGCACTCAGACACACAAACATGCATATGTGCACATGCCCAGACACATCCATACAAAACCATTTTGTCACATTTGAAAAAATAAAATTATTAATGTTTTTCCAGTGATATCATATGTTTGCAAAACTTGAAGCACCACAATTTATTCATTTATTCAATAAGAAATTATTATATCCCTGCCTTGTGCCTATCACTAAGGATTCAAAAACAAAAGAATCTCATAGATCTTGCATTCTATTGAGGAAGGAGAGAATAATATATAGACAGCTTACGTACATATAAATTAAATGCAAAATCCTTTCTTAGCTAATAGCTATGGGGATCAGAAAAGACTTCATACAGGAAGTGACAGGAGCTGGGTCCTGTAAGAAATTAGGTGATCTATGGGGCAGAGGTGAGGCTAGAATATCTTCCAGGCCTAGGGAACATCTCCCATACAAATGTAAAAAGAGAGGGGCAATATGGAATGTTGGGTATGGTGAACATCCAATAGGACAGAATACTTGGAATAGAGAGCTCACGAGAATGATATACAATAAGCCTGAAAAGGTGTCAAATAATGAAGAGCTTCAAATGCCAGAAAAGGAGTTTGTATTTTATCCTAGAGGCAAGAGGGAGTTAATGATGTTTCTTTAGTTACGGTGTAATGAAGTCAAACCTATGCTTTAGGAATATCAATTCATCAATTATATGGACAATTGAGACTGGACACCAGAAGTGCAATTAAGAGTCTGTTTATAATAGAGTTTAAAATATGATACTGCTAAATCTCCTTTCTTTACATATTTTTCATTAAGTCCTTTGATATTCTTGACATTTTATTTTTCCAAATGATTTTTGTTATTATTTTTTCTAGTTCAATAAATAATTTTTAATAATTAATAAGGATGACATTGAATAAGCAGATTAGTTTAGGTAGGAGTGTCATTTTAATTACATTGACTTTGTCCACCCATGAACAAATAACATTTATCTAATTATTTAAATCTGACTTTATTTGTATAAAAAGTGTTTTACAATTGTGTTCACATAGTTTTGGGGTATCTTTTGGTAATAGAAAAACATATCTATAGCAACTTGTGTTTGATAAAGTAAAGTTCTCAGTTCTTTGAATAAAAATTTACTATTTGGTTGGGAAAACAGTCTGGCAGAAACCAGATATAAACAAATATTTTACATTAAATACCAATATAAGATCAAAATGGAAACATAGAGACATCATAAGCAAATTAGAACAAAGAACATATTACTTGTCAGACTTATGGACAGGAGAATAAATTATGAATAAACAAGAGACAAAACTATTTTGAGATACAAAATCAATCATTTTGAATACATTAAACTGAAAAGGTTTTGTACAAACAAAACTAATGTAACCAATGTTATGAGGAAAGTAGTGAGTTGGGGGAAAATGTATACACAATTTCTTAGAAGTCTCAGATCTAAACTATATAGAGAACTTTGTCAAATATATAAGAATATGAATCATTTCCCAATTTATAAATGGTCAAAATATGAACCAATAATTTTTGGATGAATAAATATATACATATGAAAAATTGTTGTTATTCATTATTGATTCAAGAAATGCAAATCAAACCAACTCAAAGATATCATCTCACATCTGTCAGATTGGCTAAAATGATAAAACATTTAGATATGATAGAACAAAATGACAAGTGTTGGAGAGGATGTGAAAAATGTTGACACTAATATACTGCTGGTGGAACTGTAAATTGATCCAAACATTTTGGAAGTATGTTGAGAGACTCAGCCAAAATAGGGAAATTCTTTCTTACTATTAGTCATGTACATCTCCTTTCTGTTCACAAAGTCATCACCATAGTTCAGGCCATCATCACTTCTCTGCTGGACAATGACAACAGCCTTCTGAAGGCTTATCACCTTCTTTCACCTCTCCCTACTCCAATCTGCTATTCATTCAGCAGCCAAAACACTTTCCCCCTTTAAAGTCCAAGTCTAATCATGACCCTCAATGAAATTAAAGGGTTCCCTATTATCTCCAGCATCAAATAGGTAATACTCTGCTTGGAATTTAAAACGTCTCACATACTGAACCCTTTCTATCTTTCCAGGCCTTTTATTCCCCTCTACATATGGTACATATCCTACAATCCAGCTTCACTGGCCTTCCTGCTGTTTCTCTTATAAGATATTCCATTTCCTTCTGTTTTTGTAGTGGCCATCTCTATGTCTGGAATGTTCTCCCTCTTCACTCTACCTCCTGGCTTTTCTGGCTTCCTTCAAGATTCCACTTAAATTCTATCTTAATCCCCCCTTAATTCCACTTAAATGCAATCTTTCCTGATTGATGACATTGCTAATGCCTTTCCTCTAAGATTATCTTCCACATTCTCTACACATAAAAATTGTATTGATATAGTTATTTAAAAATCATGCCCCTGTTTAGAATGTAAGCTCCAGAAGATTGGCTAAAATGAAAGAAGGGGAGAGTAATGAATGCTGGAGGGGATGTAGCAAAATTGGGACATTAATGCATTGCTGGTGGAGTTGTGAAATGATCCAACCATTCTGGCTGGTAATTTGGAACTATGCTCAAAGGGCTATAAAAATGCCTGCCCTTTGATCCAGCCATAACATTGTTGGGTCTGTACCCCAAAGAGATCATAGATAAACAGACTTGTATGAAAATATTTATAGCTGCGCTTTTTGTGGAGGTAAAAAACTGAAAAAGGAGGGTATGCCTTTCAATTGGGGAATGGCTGAACAAATTGCGGTATATGTTGGTGATGGAATAATATTGCACTCAAAGGAATAATAAACTGGAGGAGTTCCAGGTGAACTGGAAAGACCTCCAGGAACTGATGCAGAGTGAGAGGAGCAGAACCAGAAGAACATTGTACACAGAGACTGATATACTATGGTAAAATCGAATGTAATGGACTTCTGTACTAGCAGCAATGCAATGACACAGGACAGTTCTGAAGGATTTACAGTAAAGAATGCTACCCAGATTCAGAGGAAGAACTGCAGGAGAGGAAACATATAAGAAAAACAACTGCTTGAACACATGGGTTGGGGTGGACATGATTGGGGATGTAGACTCGAAACGACCACACCAATGCAACTATCAATAATTTGGAAATAGGTCTTGATCAATGCACATGATAAAACCAGTGGAAATATGCATCGGCATGGGTGGGGGGGGGTGCAGGGGGTGAAGGGGAAAGGAGAGCATGAATCATGTAACCATGTTAAAAACAAATATTAATAAATGTTTTTTTTAAAAAAAGAATGTAAGCTCCATAAGGATATGGACAATTTTTTGGCCTGTCTTTGTATCTGAAGCACAATGTCTGACACCCAGTAACCATTTAATAAATGTTTGTTGCCTTCCTGAGGAAGAGAAGAGGGTTTGGAGATCACAAAAATGAGTTCTGTTTTAGAAGTAGTGACTCCAAGATAGTTGTGGGACATTCACAATCTCTAAAGACCCAAAGTCATGTGTGACCCCAAAAGGAAATAACTTGGTAAGCATCAACAGATGTTGCACATTTTTATGATGACCTCTGCACAAAGATTTAAGGGATATCATTTAGAGAAAGGAGGTAGGCTGGCCACAGAATGAGAAAGGGAAACAAGCTGGGTTGTCTGAATACTGCGCTGGAATTCTTTTGGAAATAGTTATGGTAGATCATGGACAAATGTTGGGTTATGATCTGAACCACTGAGAGAATACCCACATGGACAAGATCATAGATGTACTGAAATATTAAAGATTTATATTTTCAGGGACACATATTTTGTAAAGTGATGTTTTATAGATGTCCTTAGGGAAACTGTTTTAATAAGTGGAAATGAATGATATGTGCTCAGAATATTAAATGTTTGTACATAAATGTTTTCAAAAATACTTACATATCTAAATACAATTTTTTCTCTTTAATAATTTAAATATTCTCCTGCATTTTATACTATTATTTGGTAGGAAAATCCTTTTTATTGATAATGCACAGACTTCAGCCTTTCCCCTAAATATCATACAATTAAATAAGAAAAATCCAAATTAATAAGGTTTTATTATCAAGCTCTTTTTCTTCCTAGTTATCATGTGTCTATTAGATTAATCATCTTGCCCTAAGGAGAAAAGACAGAAGAAATCACAGCTGGGTATAATTCAGAGAGGCAGCAATAGACTGGACCTGATTACACAGCCTTCTCATCTCTTCCTCCCCATCACATACTCAGAGGAATTGCAGCTGGAAAATGACCTCAGAGATCAACCAGTCAATGATGTTCATGGATTCTTGAGCACACAGTGATGAATAAATGACACAAGCACATATGAGAGTGACACAAAGGGAGATTTGAAAAAGCATTAAGAAAGGAGGTTTGAGTGGCAGGGAGGTCCAAGGGATCTGAGTTCAAATTCTGATTGCCATTTATTATCGGAATAAGTTTGGCAAATAATTAATAGTTGTGGGTCTCAGTTTCCTCAACTATAAAATAAAGTAGTTGAATAGAATAGTACATACGAACTCAATCTAGGTAGCAGTAGGTGGTATAGTGAGTGTTCAGTGTGCTGTATTTAGAGTCAGAAAGACACATTTGAATCCTGCCTCTGATATTGACTAGCTGTGTGAATCTGGGCAAGTCATTTATCCTCTGGCTCAGTTTTCTCAACTGTAAAATGGGAATAATAATAATAAATATAATAATAATATAATAACATTTAGATCCCAGGGTTATTCTGAGTATTAAATAAGATAATGTATGTAAACATTAAAGTGCTATATGAATACTGATTATTATTATATGCTATAAGCTAGCTATTTGAGATAATCTTATAAATAACGACCAGTGGGCACACAATACACATGCCATCCATCTTCCTCATAAGCTATTTTCTATTGCCCTTATTCCTCCAAATAACAACCAGTTCCTGCAGTCATCGACCATTGATAGATCCACCCACTTTAATTGTTCCAAACTCTAGAAAATGCTAATGGAAATGCAAGCTCAATCAGTTCCTCTCTTCATCAGCTATTTTCATAGTACTTAGGAACTTTCGCTACAAGTTGTGAGAGTGACTCTCAATAATTACCTCCCAATTCTATTGTGCTCCAGTCTTCTGATGGGAAAATAATCTATTATTGTTTTATGATTAAACATTAAAAAGAACTTGGCTATGAAATAAATAAAATGCAGGTAGCTTTGGGCTCTATCTACCCACCATTTCTTATACCTATTTATCAAGTCAGTTGACTACTTATAGCTGTAGTATAACAGGGGGTTGATAATAAAGGTGGCTGCTACATAAGCAGCTTATGGTTCACATGTTTTCATTTGTCTCTGGTTTGCCATTGCTTTGGAAAGAAGGCAAGGGAAGGAAGATTATGTGTCCAATGTAAAAAAGAGTTGTGAAACTCAAACAATGGGACAGCTATGTGGCTCTGTAGATAGAGAACCAGACCCGGAAATGGGAGATCTTGGATTCAGTTCTGGCTTCAGACACTTCCTAGCTGTGTGACCCTGGGTAAATCACTTAATTCTAGTCACCTAGCCCTGTGTTGGCAAACCTATGGCACACATGCCAAAGAGGACTGTTCCCCTCTTGATCTCCACATGTACCTGAGGATATTTCCCACTTCACCTGCCTTTCTGTCCAGGATCTCAATGGGAGTGCTTCCTCCCTTCCCTATCTGGGGAAAAGCAGAGGACTCACATGTAGCATAAGGGTTGCAGTTTGGATAATCAGTCTCTAAAAAGTTTGCCATCACTGACCTAGCCTGTACCGCTCTTCTGCTTTGGAACTGATACTTAGTATTGATTCTAAGACAGAAGGAATGGGAAAGGGAAGGAAGAAGGAAAAGGAAGAAGGAAAAGGAAGAAAGAAAGAAAGAAAGAAAGAAAGAAAGAAAGAAAGAAAGAAAGAAAGAAAGAAAGAAAGAAAGAAAGAAAGAAAGAAA
>NC_058134.1:26245381-26312495 GCF_016433145.1 Gracilinanus agilis
CACACAGACTCTTTTTTTTTTCTTCAGGATTTAAGTGGAGCATAACAGCAACCTGTGTGCATTGAGAGTTTACATATTGAAAATGAATCTCCAAATTTGCAGATTGCCCTCCAAGTGGAAGCCAATTATGAGGCACAATGCCACCCAAGACAAAGAAAGAAGGGATCACACAGTAAAGGAGCCAGGAGATAGCAAATGCAATTCAAAATAGAAATGTAGCCAATAATTAAGCCTGAGTGTAAGTATCTAATCTAATGGAATGGAATGGAACAGTTACCAGAGGAAAAGAACCATACCATGCACTGATCAGGAAAGGCTTAAAGGATTATAGGAGGGGAATCATTGTAACTACTATTCCAGAGTGTAACCAGTAAAGAAAGGCAAGCAAATCGCTATGAATGACATAAACAAATCCAAACTTGAGAAACAAAGCACATTTGAAGCGATGAAAATTTTTGTACATAAACGACTTGTATGTAACAAGAACTCAAAGCTATATGGGTCAACGAGGTTTACACAGTACTTTCCTCATGACAACCATGAGGTAGGTACTGTAGGTATCTATAACTCCAAGTTATAGATGAAGAAACTGAGGCTGAGAGGCTATGTGACTTGCCTATGATTAAATTAATCAATGACAAAACTGGGATTTGAAACCAGGTCCTCTGATCTCAAATACACATGACAACCTTCTGAACCACTGGATTTTTATTAAGCACTTTTAACAAGTACTTCCATTGTGTTCAGTGCACAGCTGGGCACTAAAAAGATCAAGTAGAATATAAACTCCTTGAAAGCAAGAACTGTTTCACTTTTGAATTTTTATTTCCAGAACTTAGCTTACTGCTTGATATGCAGGGGGCACACTCTAAAGACTTGGTCATTCATTTATTGGGAAATCATTACCCCTGCCCTCAGAGAGCTTACACTGTTATTCTATCAGGGGGCGGGAAACATGAGACATACACAAATAACTCTTCAACAAAAAGCTTCCATGAAAAGCACATACTGGAGATTCAAAAGATAAATAATTTGAGAAGCATACTAGAAAGTAAAGGTCTTTTACCTACTCCTAGGACCAGAGGTTTCCTGGAGGTGGTGGTATCTGACTTGGGCTTTAAATGTTAGGAATTCAACAGAGAAAAAAATGAGTATTCTAGACAATGATGACATCACAAGCAAAGAAACAGAGGCAGGAAAGTGGGGGAGGAGAGTGGCAAATAGCCCAGTTTGGCTGAACTACATAGTACATGGAAGGGAATCTTTGCAAGCCTAAAAAGATTTTGGAAAGTTTTGAGCTAAATAATTCAGACTTTACTGGGTTGTAAACAAAGAGTCACTGAAGAGTTCTATACAGAAATGTGATATGACCTGATTCATGAATAAAATTAGCCTGGTGTTCATTAGGATGGATTGGAAAAGGCAGAAAATAGAGGGGGGAAGACCTCTTAGGAGGCTACTGCAATATTCTAGAGGGGTAGGAATACAGGTTCTACAAGACCAAAGGAAATAATATATGGTAAAGTACTGGAGAAGCCTTCAAGCATTATGTGAACATAAGCTATTAGAGTTATTTCTTTTTTTAAAATAGGACTTGTGAGTCCTATTGGTCTAAGGAGATCTCCTTGAAGAACTTAATCTAATGATGAGTAGTAGCATCTGCTCTGAAATTAATATCTTTATACACTTGCATGAAATACTTGGAAGTTAAGACTTGCCCCAAACCACATAAGCAATAAGTATATCAGAAGAAGGACTTTGACTAACCCAGGTCTCTTTGATGACAAGGCCAGCTCTCAAGCCCCTTCACCATACTGCTTCTAATTAATATAATGTATTATATTATTTTTTATTATTTTTATTTTTAATTTTATTTTTATTATTTATTTTATTATTAGTAGTATTATAATTTTGCCTTTTTATCCCCAGAGCCTAGCACAGTACAGATGCTCAATAAATAATTGTTGAACTGAAATATTAAATTAGGATGGTGGTAGAGGGGGTCAAGTTGAGGAGAAAAGATGAACAGGAGACAGTGCACTGAGAACACTGGCTAATCAATTAGACATGAAGTGTGAGAGAGAGGGAGGAGAATCAAGACAACGCCCATGAATGGTGAATGCTAGTGCCATTGAAAGAAACTGTGCTATAAAAATAAGAACTAAGGTTAGGGCCAATGATTACATGCTTGAACTGAGGCACATAATGAGGGAAAGAAGGTAGAGGGAGAGATCCATGTGGGAATGTCTAGGAGACAACTAAAAGTGTGTAAAGGCATATTATTGTGATGGAATACTATTGTGCCATAAGAAATGACAAGCAGATTAATTGTGGGAAAATATAGAAAGACCCACATGAAATTATGAAAAGTAAAGTAAGCAGAACCAAGAGTACATTATATACAGCAACAGAAATATTGGTTGAAGAATTACCTGTGTACATCCACCTCCAGAGAAAGAAATAATAAATAGAAACAGGTAAGATGTAGTTGTTGTTGTTTTTTTTTTAATTTTTAAATTTTTTGCTTTCTTTAATTGGGAGAGAGGAGGAAGGGAGGGAGTTAAAGGGGTATTTCAATGTGACAAACAAGCAAATAAATAAATTAAAAACAAAAAAAGAACATAAGGGAGCTAAAGAGAGAAGCCAAGGCCATCTGCCCTTTAGAGAAATGAAGGTAGTGAACCAGCCCACTGCCAGTCCACTATTCCATGACCTCTGTCCATTTATTCAATTAAGAGTCTCAGACAATACATAGGCATAGATAAACTAGGAGTTACATTACCAGAAGAAAACCAACATCCACAAGATAATAACAATCACTAATATATCTAAATATTCTTGCATTCATTACTGCTTTTGATCCTGACAACAACCCTGTGAGGCTTGTGATACAGCTGTGTCATTGCATATTCTTATTTTACAGATGAGGAAAATGAAGCTGCAAATGTTTAAGTGATTAATCTGGAGTAACATGGTTAGGAAGGATCAGAAGCAAGACTGAGCCCAGGGCTTCCTGTCATGTTACCTCTCCCCGGAACCATAGGAGTGTCATTGCTTTACTACTTATTTGTTAATATTTGTTCTGTACCTGTATATAAACCTACTATCTCCCTCCCTTACAATATAGCCTCTATGAGTGGGGATGGCTTCAATTCATTGCATTTGCAATTTGAATCCAGGACCTAGGACAGCACTTAGCAAATAGCATAGACTTAAATGCCAGAGCAGCTAGGTGGTGCAAATGTACAGAGTGCCAGCCTGGAATCAAGAAGATTCATTTTCTTGAGTTTAAATCTTGCCTCTGATACTTACTGTGTGACCCTGTACTCCAGATTAATCACCTAAACATTTGCAGCTTCATTTTTTCCTCATTTGTGAAATAAGAATACGTAATGACACAGCTGTATCACAAGCCTCACAGGATCGTTGTCAGGATCAAAAGCAGTAATGGATACAAGAATATTTGGATGTATTAATGATTATTATTATTATCTTGTGGATGGACACTTAAGCCTATTTGTCTCAGTTTCTTCATCTGTAAAATGAGCTGGATAAGGAAATGTCAAGACTCTCTGGTGTTTGTTTGTATGTTTTCCAAGAAAACTCCAAAATAGGGTCATGAAGTATCAGATATAACTGAAACAAATTAATATCAACAACAAAAACAATAAATTCCAGTTAATTGATTTCTAACATATCTGAAAGTCTCGGACCAGGGTATTAGCTTCCTGAGTAAAGAATAAGGAGGCATAGTCTCAAAATTGGTAGTTTGAATATTAATATAGAAATACAGGTAGAAAGAAATATTTCACACTTATGGTAATAAACATCAGGATTCCCCACGGAATCAGTGAGGCATGTGTTATGAGTTATAAAAGCCACCTGGAATGATTTCTAAAGAAGGAAGATTAGAAAATTTGTGGGGAAGATGGGGGAGGAATGGGAAAGGCAGGAAAAAGACATAATATCAAAGGGCAGACTCTCACGTTATTTAGCCTTCTCATGTGTTTTAAGACAATTCCATTTGCCTACACACATACACATGCTTAGAAATATAGTTATAATAATAAGCCAACTAGCTCCCACATCTTCACCTGTCACTCTTTCCTTGATTCTTTGCATTTTCCATTATATTTACCTACCCAGGATAAATATCTCTAGATCTGTCCATGCTTGTATGACATGGTGTGAACCCCTCTTGACCTCTTCCTCACCTGCATGTGGACCAATTCTTATTTATAATCTTCCTTCTAAAAGTTTCACAATGGACCAAACACTGTCATGACTCCTCCTTGACTATCAGGCAAGACCAGACACTCAGCATCTGACCTGCTGCCCCTTCCACCTCCACATCAGCTAAGAGTCCAAAGATCTACCAAAACCCACATCTACCCCAAGGTTCAAAGGGAGAGAAAGAACAAGCTCTCACAACTTTGGTGAGTCCTGGGGCCAAAGGAGAAGTATTTTCCTCAAACATGCCTTATCCTTCTAAAACTAGCCAAGCCCCAGGTCTTCACAAATCCTGATCTCAAACATTAGGCAGAACTAGGGATTAGTCATTTGTCATGCCACCATACAGTTGCCACCATCCATCCACTGTGCCCTCTGGAACTCCTATTCTTTTGCTTACAAAACTAACTAAGCACCAAGTTCCAGGTGTGGTATGTCCATGACAAAGTGTTGCAGTGCTAGAATCCTCTTTGTCCTTGTCACTGACTCTCTTAATGCAGTTTAATGTCATATTAAATTATGCTGTGAGATCACACTATTGGTTAATAATGAATTTGAATTCTCCTAAAATCCCTGGCTCTTTTTTGCATGAACAATTTTCAGGTATGACTTCGGTATCAAGACCAGACCTCAAAACCTGAAGGAATCCCCCCTTCAAAAGTGGAAATAAAAGAAGCATGAGCATCTGTTTTGTTGCTGACCCCATAAGGACCATGGGGTCTTTCTGTCTGCCTGGTAGCTGAAATCTGCTGTATTCCTTATTGTCCTTTTCGAATAAGAGCTCTGTAAAAGCAGGAATTATCTCAATTTTTTTCTATTTTAATCCCCAGAATGAACACATAATAAGTATTTTAAACCATTAAACCATTATTCTGTCTTGGAATCAATTACTAAGTATCAATCCCAAGGCAGAAATGTGGTAAAGTCTAGGAAATTGGGGTTAAGTGATTTGTCCGAGGTCACACATCTAGGAAGTGTCTGAGACCAGATTTGAACCTAGGACCTCTCATCTCCAGGCCTAGCTTTATATCCACCAAGTCACCTAGCTGTCCCCATAAAAAGCATTTAATTAATGGCTTTTTCATTAATGTATTCATTCCTTCCTTGTGGCTAGGACCAATAAGGTGATAGGGCTAATTTATAGTGACCTGGATATGATACCTCTCTGTTCTAGGTATCATATTTTAGAATGAATATAAATAATCTACAGAGTGCCCAGAGAAGGACAACTAAGATAGTAAAGGACTTGCAGATCACACCAGATGAGGAACAGTCGAAGGAAGTATGGTAGAAGGAATAAGACCGTGGCTTGAGCTTACTAAAATGCTTAGTAAACATGTTCAATTAATTTGCTTTCAGAGGATTACAGTCAGAGAACATTAGAACTAATTGGTCAAATATACTTAATTTTGCAAAAGCAGGCACTAAGGCTCAGAAAGGTGAAGAGACTTCCCTGAGTCCTCAGATAGTGAGTCAATCAGGAGTGGCTCTCATCTATGTGATTTCTATGGTAGTTCTCCTATTTATCACATTTCCAAAGGACCCTGCTTTGTAACCCTTCATTACAAAGACATCTGAAAAACAAATTCAAGATAAACTCTTAATCACTAATTCTGGCTGAATATGTTACCTTCCCAGAAGATTTGCGTTTCAGTAGGATATTCCACAAGACCCAATGTCCAAACATGAATGACTTGAATCCCCCATGTAGTTTTAGAGTGTTATAGGCTGGGTGTAGTTTGGAAAGAGAAAGAAATATTTTGGAGTAGAAAAGCCTTTACCCTCAAAACACATTCTATAGGTGGTTGCATTACCTACCTTCTCTCAAGATCAGGGCTACCACTGTTTGTTTGTTTGTTTGTTTGTTTGTTTGTTTGTTTGTTTGTTTGTTTGTTTGTTTGTTTGTTTTTAATGAAAGTAACTACCCTGAAATAGAACTTAAAACCAGGGTAGCCCCAATTGCAATGTCTTTTGTCCTTGACCAAATAAAGAAGTATAGTGTGCCAAAGCAGATCCCTACAAACATCATAGGGCTTAAGCTTGAGAGAACATAGTAAGCCCCACTGAACAGGTGAGTCTTTATTTCTGCTCTCCAATAGTGTTGTGTAGAGATGGAAAGCATGGAATCCCTACAGCTGTCCCTGTATCTTTGCAGGGATTCCATGCTTTCCATCTCCACACAACAAATAGCCCCATTATAAAAATATTTTAAACTACACAATTCAAATCTCTATAATTATGTCCTCTTGATTCCAGGTCAAGCAATCTATCCAATGTTCCACCAAGCTGGAGCAAAGCCTCTTCTCTCATGGAATTTATAGATAAATAGATATATTCGACACTTACATAAATAAGCAAAATACAAATGATACCTAAATGTATTGGAAAGGAATAAACAAATTGTTCTGTGAGGTCCAAGGGAAGAGATCTAAGTTAGGAAATAAGAGAAAGCTTCATGGGGGAGATACTCCTTAAGCTAAAATTTAAGAATATTTTTAAATGACAGACAAAGATGAGGAAAAGGCCTTGAATGTCTTTAATAAATTATGAGGAAAAGAGAACAATGAGAGAAAGGCATGGGGAGGGGAGCAAATTTGGTGTTTACATACAAAACCATGGATAATCTAGTTTGTTCATAACATATATAGTATATCTACATATACTATATATGTAGGATGGCAGATTGTAGAGGACCTTGATGCCAGTCCTCTTCATATTTTGAACCTTACATAATAAGCAACTGTGAGTCATTCAAGAGTTTTGAAAAGATGAGTCATATAAGCAGCGATGAGCAAGGAATATAGGTATCCTATATAAATATAGATCCTATATAAATTATATATGTGTATATACATATATAAATGTAATGGAAGATGAAGGTATTCGTTGATATGTCAGGCATTTTCTGAGTATTTAGTAATCCTCTGACTAAGGCACATACTCAAAGTAGGGCTTCAGAAATGTGTCATTATTGACTCATTCTCCTAATGTATATTTCCTGGCAAAGTATGTATAACATTGTAACATAAAGCGGTTTATAACATTATATTATTTTATAACATTGTAACACAAAGTATAACACTATAACATAAAGAATCTATAATGTAAAGAATTAAATTTAGAGTTTTGACTAAAATATGAGAATTCTAAAGTAATATTGTGGTCACAAATTAAAACATATTATAGCTCAAGTCAAAATGACTTTTAATAGTTTTTATTTACAAAGAGGTGGAAAGAGTGAAAGTAGATAAATGTAAGAAGAACATTGTAACAGAAATTTTTTGCAACATCGTGCCATGAGGCATTTGTAGCATTGCAATATAACTCATTTTGTAATATCGTACTAAAAAGTATCTGTAACATTATAACATAAAGCACTGCAACATTGCTGATTTGTCCTTCATTCTCTTCCCTGCCCTACCACCCAGTTTCCTTTCCCATGTCCTAAAATTTCTGTCATCTTTCTTTAAGAGTTGTGCTATTATTGGGGCAACTAGATGACTCAGTGGCTTGAGAGTCAGGTCTAGATACGGAAAGTTCTAGGTTCAAATCTGGTCTCAGATACTTCTTAGCTATGTGACCCTGAGCAAGTCACTTAACCCCAATGGCCTAGCCCTTACCACTCTTCTGCATTGGAAATAATAGTGTTGATTCCAAGAGGGAAGGTAAAATTGTTTGTTTGTTTTAAGAGTAATCATATTATTATTGTTCTTTTTCCCTATGGTAGGGAGAGGATAGTATAATTAAATCAATACTTCTAATTCATCTTCTATGTAATAAGCATTTAGGGTTTTTTTCAGTTTCAAATGTTTCACATTTAATTTTCTTTTTAGATTCTCTTACACTGCTCACTAATGCAACATATTCACTTAAGTGACTGTTTAAGCACCAACCCCATTCACTATAGACAGCAAGCCACTTACATATCCCTTATCCTTGATTTCTTTATAGCAATAATAATCATTTATATAGTACTTCAACAACTGCTAATTTCATCTAGTTTAAACACTTTCTCCATTCATGCATAATATAATCCCTTTGCAACTTGGGAGGAAGTCTTTGAGAAGACCCAGTGGTTCAAAAAATCAGTCCTACAATGGTGAATCTGGTGACAAGTCTCTCTGAATGCAACTGCACTGGTTCCCTGATGAGACAGAGCAATTATGATAACAATGACAAGAAATTTTGTTGTTGGTTTTTTTTAGTGTTTATCCCAAAAAGTACATAGTGCTTTTTAAAAGTTTGTTCTGAATCAAATTAATTCTCATGTCATCTTTGATGAGAGGAATTATAAATTCTCTTATTTCCATGAGACACTAAGAGATCAAGTAATTCAACTATGTTCACACCATAAATCTGAGATTAATCCAGAAACAGACATTTGAAACCTTCCCAGGGGGTCTTTAGCCAAAGCTGAGTCAGTAGCCTCCAGTCCAGGGCCACCTAAAGCAGATGGTGACCATTCTCTGATACCCATAATCTAGACTCCTTCCTTTCTACTTTCTTTGGATAGAAGTCAAAAACATCTTTTTAAACTGATAACGTAAGACACCGGGTATATCTTAGCAAAGACCTTGTTCATCTTTTTGGAGAAACTCTTGACATAAGCCATTCTTAATATGATGCAATTTTTCTCATAGTTCTACTTTTGAGATATGTTTTAGAATCTGAGAAGAGCTAGAGCCCCTCTTTTAGAGGTTAGATTGCTCCAGGATATATAGCTGGTTTTCATGAGCCCAGAGCTTAGGTTCATTGATGGGAAGAGAGGCTCTTGGCACTCTTTCAGCTAAAATCAAGTAATTGAAAACATTAATATTTGGAGCACTTGGTGGCTTAGTGGATTGAGCACCAGACATGAACATGTGAGGTCATGAGTTAAAATCTGGTCTTTGATACTTCCTATCTATGTGACCCTGGATAGGTCACTTAATACCAATTGTCTAACCTTTATCAATACTCAGTATCAATTCTAAGACAGAAAGTAAGACTTTAAAAATGCACATTAATAGCAAAAGATGTCTTGGTCCTGGAAAGCTGATGAAAGTTAATCTCCTTCCCACATCAGGGGATGGTGGGGGGACAAGGTAAAAAGCATGTAGTGGATGTTCTCTACAACGTAACTGGATCTTTGGATTTTATTTAAGTGCTTTTCTTTTTTACAATGGAGGGTTCTCCAGGTGCTTTGTTTCTTGGAAATGGGTGTGAATGGGGAAATGATTTGGTTATTAAAAACAAAAAGCAATCATAATTTTTAAAATTTTATTTAATTGATCAATTAAGAGAATTTTTCCATGGTTACACGATTCATGTTCTAGCCCTCCCCTCCTTTCACCACCCTCCTGTAACCAACATGCAATTCAACTGGGTTTTACATGTGTCATTGATCACGACCTATATCCATATTATTGATATTTGCATTAGGGTGATTGCTTAGAGTCTACATCCCCAATCATATCCCCATCAACCCAGGTGATCAAACAGTTGTTTTTCATCTGTGTTTCTACTCCCACAGTTCTTTCTCTGGTCTCAGATGTGGATGTGGATAGTGATCTTTTTCATAAGTTCCTCAGAAATGTCTTGGATCATTGCATTGCTGCTAGTAGAGAAGTCCATTACATTAAATTGTGCCACAGTGTATCAGTCTCTGTGTATAAGGTTCTCCTGGTTCTGCTCCTTTCACTTTGCATCAATTTCTGGAAGTCGTTCCAGTTCACATAGAATTCCTCCACTTCATTATTCCTTTGAGTACAATAGTATTCTATCACAAACAGATACAACAATTTGTTTAGCCAATCCCCCAATCAAAGGGCATCCCCTTATTTTCCAATTGTTTACCACCACAAAGAGTGCAGTTACAAATATTTTTGCACAAGTGTTTTCCCTTATTATCTCTTTAGAGTATAAATCCACAGTAATATGGCTGGATCAAAAGGCAGACAATCTTTTAAAGCCCTTTGGGCATAGTTCCAAATTGCCATCCAGAATGGTTGGATCAATTCACAATTCCACAAGTAATGCATTAATGTCCTAATTTTGCCACATCCCCTGCAACATTTATTATCTTCTTTTGCTGTCATTTTAACCAATCTGCTAGGTGTGAGATGGTACCTCAGACTTGCTTCGATTTGCATTTCTCTAATTATAAAAGATTTAGAACATTTTTTCTTGTGCTTATTGATAGTTTTGATTTCTTTGTATGAAAATTGCCTATTCATATCCTTTGCCCATTTATCAATTGAGGAATCACTTGCTTTTTTCTATAGTTGATTTAGCTCCTTATAAATTTGAGTAATTAGAACTTTGTCAGAGGTTTTTGTTATAAAGAGTTTTTTTTCCCAATTTGTTACTTTCCTTCTAATTTTGACTGCATTACTTTTGTTTGTACAAAACTTTTTAAATTTAATTTAATCAAAATTATTTATTTTACATTTTGTAATATTTTCTAACTTTTGCTTGGTCTTAAAATCTTTCCTTTTCCATAGATCTGATAGGTAAACTACTCTATGTTCACCTAATTTACTTATAGTTTCCTTCTTTATATTCAAGTCATTCATCCATTCTGAATTTATCTTGGTTTTAGGGTGTGAGATTTTGATCTAAACCAAATTTCTCTCATATTGTTTTCCAATTTTCCCAGCAGTTTTTGTCAAATAGTGGATTTTTGTCCCCAAAACTGGGATCTTTAGGTTTATCATACACCAGTGACGGGCAACCTTTTGAGTTTGGTGTGTCAAAATTCACCAAAATGCTGACCATAACTCAGGTGGTATGTCACTTCAAGGAAAAAAACATGATTTCACGATATTTATAGCTTAAATAAACAAATTGTATAATTGTAATATATAACTCTATTTAATAAACGAAAATAGGTAAATTAATATAGGTAGAATTGTCATTTATAGTGCATAGAATGTTGACACTACACTACAGCAAATGTTTCATCTTTGGCA
Organism: Gracilinanus agilis; assembly: GCF_016433145.1. Taxonomy (NCBI): domain Eukaryota; kingdom Metazoa; phylum Chordata; class Mammalia; order Didelphimorphia; family Didelphidae; genus Gracilinanus; species Gracilinanus agilis. Next base: position 26,256,562 of record NC_058134.1, read on the forward strand.
TGTGGATCCACACTTCTTTGTATGTGGCCATAAGCAGCTGCATGTCATCAAAAATGGCTACATGTGTCAGTGCTGATGCACATGCTTAAGTTTGCCATCACCATCATACACTGTCTTGCTGAGGTCATTTACCCCAAGTCTATTCCACTGATCAATCTTTCTGTTGTTTACCCAGTATCATATTGTTTTGATGACTACTGCTTTATAGTACAGTTTAAGATTTGGTACTGCTAGCCCCCCCCCTTCACATTTTTTTTTCATTATTTCCCTTGATATTCTTGATCTTTTGTTCTCCCAAATGAACATTGTTATAGTTTTTTTCTAATTCATTTAAAAAGTTTCTTGGTAGTTTAATAGGTATGGCACTGAATAAGTAAATTAATTTGGGTAAGATTGTCATTTTTATTATGTTAGCTCACCCTACCCATGAACAATTAATATTTTTCCGATTGTTTAGATTTAGTTTAATTTGTGTGGAAAGTGTTTTGTAATTGTGTTCGTATAATTCTTGTGTTTGTCTTGGCAAATAGATTCCTAAGTATTTTATATTGTCTAGGGCAGTGATAGGCAAACTACAGCCCGTGGGCCAGATGCAGCCCCCTGAAATGTTCTATCAGGCCACATGATGTTATTCCTAATCTGTAGAATACAATGATTAGGATACAATACAATGAAACTTTGAAAGAGTTGCCTTGGAAACAGACTGACAGATGAGCATTTCCTTTCCTTTGGCCTCTTCTTTAAAAAGTTTGCCCATCACTGGTCTAGGGTGATTTTAAATGGAATTTCTCTTTCTAACACTTGCTTGCTGAGTCATGTTGGAAATATATAGAAATGCAGATGATTTATGTGGGTTTATTTTGTATCCTGCAACATTGCTAAAGTTGTTGATTATTTTCACTACCTTTTTGGTTGATTCTCTAGGATTCTTTAAATAGACCATCATATCATTTGCAAAGAGTGATAAGTTGTTTTCCTCATTGCCTATTTTAATACCTTCAATTTATTTTTCTTCTCTAATTGCTACTGCTAGTGTTTCTAGTACCATTTTAAATAAAGAGGTGATAATGGGCATCTTTGCTTTACTCCTGATCTTACTGGGACTGTTTTTAATTCATCCCCATTGTAGATAACGCTTGCTCATGGTATTAATTTTTTGTGAATATTCATCCATATTACCTATATTGCCACATTTATTGCCATCTAATTGGGCAAAATAATTTTTAATGATTGCCTTAATTTCCTCTTCATTAGAGGTGAGGTCTCTCTTTTCATCTTCGATACTGTTAATTTGGTTTTCTTCTTTCCTTTTTTATTAGATTTACCAGGACTAGGGGGCAGCTGGGTAGCTCAGTGGAGTGAGAGTCGGGCCTAGAGACGGGAGGTCCTAGGTTCAAACCCGGCCTCAGCCACTTCCCAGCTGTGTGACCCTGGGCAAGTCACTTGACCCCCATTGCCCACCCTTACCAATCTTCCACCTATGAGACAATACACCAAAGTACAAGGGTTAAAGAAAAAAAAAAGATTTACCAGGACTTTGTCTATTTTTTTTGTTTCTTTTGAAGTACCAGCTTCTAGTCTTATTTATTAATTCAATAGTTATTTCACTTTCAATTTTATTAATTTCTCCTTTAATTTTTGGGATTTCTAATTTATTCTTTATCTGGGGATTTTTAATTTGTTCTCTTTCTAGTTGTTTTTTTTTAAATTTGCATGCCCAATTCATTGACCTCTGCCCTCCCTAATTTGTTAATATATGCACTCAAGGATATAAATTTCCCCCTGAGCACTGCTTTGGCTGCATCCGATAGATTTTGGCAAGATGTCTCATCATTGTCATTCTCTTCAATGAAATTATTAATTGTTTCTATTATTTGTTCTTTAATTAATTTTGGAGAATCATATTATTTAATTTCCAAATAATTTTTGATTTACCTCTCCATGTACTCTTACTAATTATTTTATTGCATTATGATCTGAAAAGGTTGCATTTATCATTTGTCCTCTTTTGCACTTGTTTCCCATGTTTTATGACCTAGTACATGGTCAATATTTGTGAATATACCATGTATTGCTGAAAAGAAGGTGTATTCCTTTTTGTCCCTATTCATTTTTCTGCACTTATCTATTAATTGTAGTTTCTTCTAATATTTCATTCACATATCTTACCTCTTTCTTATATATTTTTATTATTTGACTTATCTAGATCTGATAGAGGAAGGTTCTGGTCTCCCACTAGTATATTTTTATTATTGTAGCAAGGAACTTCTGGACAAGATGGAGAACAGCTTGAGTGACAGGATTTTTGGTTACAGAATTTGGAATTCACCCAGGGGGCATGAGCCAAGGGCAAAAGATAATTGGGACCACCTTTATAAAAGCCCATGTACTGAGCAACCCAGGACCTCTGTTTTGAGGCAGGGGACCTTGGGAGAGGGCGGATAGGCCATAGACCTACTAATCCAAAATTCATATCTCAATATCACAAGAGGCTTGATTCACCTTGCTACTATATTGAGCCGAGAGGCAAGAAAGGCACAGTTGCTAAGAAGAACATCACTATCTCTCCCTTTCTCTGCATCAGGTCATGGCCAGGCCAGAACAGGGACTGTGAGAGGGAAATAGTCTCCAGCCAGTACCAACCTGCTGCTCTTAGATACAAACTACCTTAGGTCCATAGGCTCAGTATAGCATTTTCCCAACACCTCTTTCCTTGTCCTGTTTTACCCTTTTGAGTTAAAGCAATAGGCCTGGTTACAACTTAATCCAAGTGGAGATTGGCATTCCTTCCTAGGCTAGTAAACATCTATAGCCACAGGGAAGGGATTCATCAAATTGCAGTCAGAATAGCATTGTCCATTTAGCACACCAACTACCAGGCCATAACCAACCTTATCATCAAACCCAACCCCAAGCCAGGGAACTAGAAGAGCTGTTGAATATACATACAGACCTTCACTGGATTCTTGGCTTGGGCACCATTAAGAGGCAAGGGATTAGCTAAACTGAACAACATAAGCCCTGGTGGTTACCAGCATATATTGGTGATCACTCAGGCAATCCTATCCTTCACTCAGCCTTAGATTCTCCTACTACTAGTCAGGCCCAGCTTATTGAACTAGTAGACCCAACATAGTGCCTTTTAACATTATCTATTTCCTCCTTAAGCTTCACTAGTTTTTTTTCTTTAGAAATCTAGATTTTATACCATTTGGTGTATACATGTTGATTACTGATATTTCCTCATTGCCTATACAGCCTTTTATCAGGATGTAATTACCTTCCCTATCTCTTTTAATCAGATGTATTTTTACTTTGGCTTTGTCAGATATCATGTTTGAGAATTCTGCCTTCTTTTTCTCAGTTCATGTCCAATAGATTTTGCTCCTACCTTTTAACTTTACCCTGTGTGTGTCTACCTACCTTATGCGTGTTTCTTGTAGACAACATTTGGTAGGATTTTAGTTTCTAATCCACTCTCTTATTTGCTTCAGTTTTATGGGTGAGTTCCTCCCATTCAAATTCGGAGTTATGATTACTACCTGTGTATTCCCCAACATTTTGATTTCCTCTCCTAGTCCTACCCTTTCTTCTTTCACTATTTCCTTCTGTACCATTGGTTTGCTTTTAATCAGTCCTCCTAATCCCCACTTTTATTTTAATTCCCTTTCTTCCCCCCTCCCTTTTACTTTTTAGGATCTATTAAATTCCCTCCTCCCCCTCTTTCCCTCCCTTTTTGTATCCCCTGCCCCATTCCCCACCTTCTCGCCTTCTCATCTTTCCTGTAGGGTAAGGAAGAATTTGATACTCCAATAGATCTAGATGTTCTTCCCTCTCAGAATTTTATTCCACTGAAAGTAAAGTTTGAGTTATGTTAAAACTCCCTTCCTCTCCTTATAATAGTATTCTTCCCTTCCCCATCCCATGCACCTCTTTGTGTGAGAGTTAAAACTCTCTTTCTCTCCTTCTTATAATAATATTCTTCCCCTCCTTGTCCCATGCACCTCTTTGTGTGGTATAGATTATCCTATTTTTCTTATGCCTGAAGTTTCTCTTGGTGCCATCTTCTATTTCCCCCATTTTTTTGAATATCATCTGAAACCACCTATAACCTCAATCTCTACCTATGAATAATTCTTCCAACTACTATAATAGTGAATACAATTTTTGAGAGTTAAAAATAACATTTTTTCATATAGGAATATAAACAATTTGACCTTATCTAAGCCCTTAAATTTTTTCCCCTCTCTTTCTTCACATGTTTCTCTTGATTTTTGTATTTGGATATCAAATTCTCCATTTACTTCTGATCTTTTCTTTACAAACATTTGGACATCTTCTATTTAGTTGAATGCCCATACTTTCCCCTGGAAGTATATAGTCAGTTTTGATGGGTAGGTTATCCTTGGTTGCAGACCCAATTTTCTTGTCTTTCCGAATACCATATTCCAAGCCTTGTGGTCCTTTAGTGTGGAGGCTGCCAGATTCTGAGTAACCATGATTGGTATATGAATTGACTTTTTCTGGCTTCTGTAATATTTTTTCCTTAGCTTGGAAGCTCTTGAATTTGGCAATTACATTACTGGGAATGTCTTTTGAGGATTTAATGAAGAGGGTGATCTATGGATTCTTTCGATGTCTATTTTGCCCTCTTGTTGAAGAAAATTAGGGAAGTTTTGTTGGTTAATTTCTTGTAATATAAAATGAAGATTTCTGTTTATTTCTGGGTTTTCCAGGAGAACAATGATTCTCAAATTGTCTCTTCTAGATCAGTTTTCCAGGTCACTCATGTTCTCAGTGAGATATTTCATGTTTCCTTCCATTTTGCCATTCTTTTGACTTTGCTTTATTAATTCTTACTGTCTTGTGAGATCATTAGCTTCTACTTGCCCAATTCTGGTCTTTAAAGACTAGTTTTCAACTATGTTTTTTTTTTTATTTTCCTTTTTTGTTTGGTCTATCCTGCTTTTCATGGTTTTCAGCAAGTCATTTCTGATCTTAAATTTGCTTATCATTTGATTTCTGGGCTTCCTTTGCCACTTGGGGATTCTGTCTTTTAAAGTGTTATTTTCTTTTTTAACTAATTCCTACTTTTTCTTGTCAAGTTTCTCCTATCTTTTTTAACTTGGTTCTCAAATCCCAGGCTGATTTCTTGGAGAGCTTGTAACCAATTTCCATTTTTTTGGAAATTTTGGATGTGTTTCTCTAAGTAGAAATTATCCAGACTTAAAGGCTTTTTTCTTTTTTTCTTTTTGGTAGTTATAGATTGTAGTTCTTGGGTGTTACTAGCTATTGCTTTGTTGGTTTTTCTTTCCCTTCCCAGCCAGAAGTCTGAATGAGGAGGCTCTGTGTATCAAGTTAAGAAGCAGTTTTTGCCCTGAGGCTATTTTTCAAGTCTCTGCAGTATCTGCTTGTGCTGTCCCTCTCTGCTCTAACTCTGCACCCAAGGTCCATGTTCCTCAACTTCCTGAGGTCTCAAGTCTCACTTCACTTAGGGGTAAGTCTGTGATGTCCTCATCCAGCCCCCTGATAACCTAGAGGTTGTCCCATGCTGGCTTTTATTCTGGAACCATAGGTGTAGTGGGGAAGGTGTGATGAGCTCATATTTTGGTGGGAGTAAATTTTACCCCCTTTTTAGTGTGGAAGTGCCCCAAACTCTGCCTACCCTTGATGCTGCACCCTAAAGTGGTGCCTCTTCACTCATCTGATCTTGGTTTTGTCCTTTTGAGGTACTTTACATCAGTCAGTGGAGAGGAGACCTTGCTTCTACTCTGGGGCCATCTTAACCCGGAAGTCCTAACTCTCTTCTTGAAGCCAACTTTCTTCTTGAAGCCGACTTCCTTCTTGAAGCCAACCAAAATTTTTTTAATGATGCTATTACCACTAAATAAAGGGTCTTTGAAAGTTTCCATAGTTCCACAATTATTACTGCATCCAAACTTGCGATAAGACATTATGAACCAAGCTAGGCTGGTCCTTAGTCAAGAAAGCCATTCCAGTGTGGAAGGATCTTACAAGAAACCCTCTTTTTAATATAGAAACAAGGGTCACTTCCACCACACAGTTAGTCATTAGATGACTTTCATGGCAGATTTTCCTCAATAACATCATTAATAGGCAGCACCGTGTAAATTCCTTGAGATCAAGGATTGTTTCATTATTGTCTTCATACCTCTATCATCTAGTAGAGTGTCTGTAATATATGAGCAGATGACAAATTCTTTTATTTCAGTAGGTTTACTTTAGAAATAGCTTAAAGTAATGACTGCCATGTACTATGTTTTAAGGTTTGCAAAATGCTTTTAGAGATATTATTTTCATTGGAGCCTCCTCATGATCATGCTGTGATGCAAGTATTTCAGATGTTACTATTTCACAGATGAGGAAACTGAGTCTCAGAGAATGAATTGTCCAGTAATATAACAAGTACGCAACAGAGACAAGATTCAAACATAGCCATCCCCTGACTCAAGGTCTAAGATTTTCTCTTTCTTCAAAGTACTAAGAAGAAGTTGAATACCTGACCAGTATAGTAATTCTGTTGCTATGGAATATTGATTGATAACTAGGGATTACTGGGGGGTGAGTACTATAAAGAGTTATTTAAAACATCTTTTTCCCCAAATTAATCCTTCCACAATTTAAACCCTCAGGAAAAAATATATCCTAACATAAAAATACTACATACTTTGTAAATGACAGCTCATCAAATATATGACATTGAGGCAATGATATGTAAAATAAATAGCTCCTAGGAAAATGTAACTATATTCCTATGACTGGCTTGATAGTTTTAAAGGCCACAGCATATTACATGAAAGGGTCATTGGCATAGCTGGGCCAGCCAACACATTAGCATTTACTGATCAAAACTCACATTAAGGTAGAAGCTCATAGGAACTAAAGGGTGAGATGGCTATCTGGAATTGAGGGTAGATGCATGAATGAAGACCCAGAAGGTCACTTTGGTCAAATGAACTCTTAGGTTTACAATCATTCACTTTCATATGGTTTTGTCCAGTCATGTAGGAAAAGTTGAGTATATTTAAAACATTTATTGCTCAAGCTATGATCTTCAACTGGGCCATTCATTAAAATTAGTAACAATAACAATCCCTTTATTTTGGTCCATACTTCTGATTTAATTGATATAGATTTTTGATATGGAAACTCCCATCACACAAGTAAGCAATTTCTCTACACTTTCAACAAGTCCATTTTAGTGAGATTCAGAATCACAATAGAAATTTCTCTCATTCACTCCATACCTTTCATTAAGGAAAACTATGACATGAATACCTACTTTGTTTTTGACAGAGAAAGAGCTGAAGATGTTGAAAAAACTGAAGTCCCTGATTACTATCATCCCATAATTTTTTTTAATGTGTGATCTATTTCTCAAATTTCTTATTTATTTCCTCTTTCTCTTGGGGATCTCCAATATACTCTTAAGATAAAGATGCTTTTGTTCCTACCTTCATTATTCTTCATCTAAAAGTTCTCTATTAAGCTGTCCTCTCTCATTCCTGGATTTACTCAAATGGTAATATTTTCTTAATTTAGGTAACTAGTCTTGTTGCCCTCCCAGAAATCATCTAGAGGAAGATATAGTCCACCATACCTACTAACACCAACTAAGGCCAATAGCCCTGAGAATTGTAGTCTCCTTATAATCTCCCCACCCCAACCTGCTTGCAAATGAGCTACACAACTCTTATAGAGATGAAATATAATAACTCTCTCTGTAGGTAAGTCCTACAGACCCCAATTCCTCAACTTTCCCAGCTGCTAAAAAAATTAGAAAAGAAAATTCTTGTCAACAAAGTTCTTGGCATTGTCCAAAGATTCAATATCAATCAATACTCATTACATCTAAAGAACTGAGTTTACTTAGTACTGACATTTGAGGAAGAATCTTTTACTTTTTCAATGGTCAGTTGTAAAGGAGGAATCAACTGAGTGGTGGGGTTTATCACAGACAACACCCAGCTGCAGAGTTACTTAATCATATTAAAGCAACATCATTTAGCTGTGTTAAACCACCTAGATAAGAGGTCTCAATAACCTCCTTTACAGTTTTGGCGAGCCAGGTAAAAATTGAACCTACAAACTTCTGACTTTCTAAACACCAAAAAGATAATAAATATTGAAGATCAACTCTGATAAACCAAGCCAACTTGAATTGAGTTAGAACATCCAGCAACTGAAGTCAGGCCTTAAGGCCTGGCCAAGGCAACTAGCCTGGTAGGTTCAGTGAATCAGCTTCACCTGAAAACTCCTGAAAATTTATTATAGGCTTATTAATTTAACAAGGTTTTAGGATTCATTCTCAATCCCTCTTTCCTCTTTATTTCAACTCATCCTTTTCATATCCTCATTTACCTTCATTAAATAAGTTAAAAAGAGAGGATTCTGTGCTGACCTGATCTGTGTTGAAGATTCTTATGTGAAAGGTGTCAGTTGAAGCTTCTCCTTTCCTTAATCAAGCTCATTCAAGTGATTATTGATCCTCTATCATCAGGATCAACATCACAACCAAAAATTCACAGTCAAATATAAACATCTTTAATAGTTTGAGTTTAATAATACTCATTACGTCTAGGAAACTGAGTTTACTTAGTACTGACAGTTGGGGAAGAACTTTTTACTTTCTCGATGGTCAGTTGTGAAGGAGGAATCTACTGAGTGGTGGGGCCTGTAAACTGGTTTAACACAGACCACACCCAGTTGCAGAGTCACTTAATCTTACTTAAAGCAACATCATTTAGTTGTGTTAAATCACCTAGATAAAGGGGCTCAATACCCTCCTTTACAAGACCCTGATTCCTCAGATTTTCCAGCCACTAAAAATAACTAGAAAAGCAAATTCTTGTCAACAAAGTTCTTGGCATTGTCCAAAGATTCAATATCATAAATGGATGTGGCTTTATCAATGGCAATTACACTAAAGAATATAGATTACCACCTGCCTTCCTGCACTCCCATTACACAACCTGGCCATGTCATATTTGTTGCAGTTGATCTGTCCTTTATGTGTTGTCTCCCCTATTAGGAATTTCTTGAGAGCAGGCATGTTTTACTTTTTCTTTCATATTCCCAATGCTTAGATGATTACTTTTCACACAGTAAATACTTATAAGTATATTTTCATTTATTCATTCCTACAATACTGCATCTGCCCCATCCTATTTTTTTTTGGGGGGGGATACCAAATCTTTATTTGTTCCCATCATTTCTAAGAGGAAATATGCCTGGGCTGGGTAAGTACCAAACCTATTAAACAACTTGCTATATCACCAGACCAAGACATGTTTAAGACATCAGGAAATACAGATGTAAAGGGGAGAAGTCATAACTACAAAATATTAGTCTAATCACTTGGATATGGATTTGGCTTTGTCAGATTGACAAACATTATGAATTTATTCTCCAAAGGATATTTTTGTGTTTACCACTTGATACAAATTTACTTTCATGTTTACTCTCCGAGGTAACTTCTATGGCTTCCTGCAATCCTGTGAAATATATCAGAACAATCATTTTTCCAGAATATTTGTTCATAGTGTGATAGCCCTAGAAGAATCCTTGAGAAGTTAAATGCTTTATTTTTCTGCCTTCAGGAAAGACTTCTTTTCAACTATGGAATGTTGATAAGCTAATAAATTCAGAATTATATGCAAAAGGTTACTAAGAAGTATATACTTTTTGAGCTATGTCATTTGCTAAGATAATGCCCCCAAAAGATCAAATAGTAGGATAGGATTCTATTTGTACAAAAATATTTATAGTTATTCTTTTGGGAAGGTAAAAAACTAAAAAGAGGTGCCCATTTCATGAGGAATAGCAGAACAATTTTTGGTATATGAATGTGATGATATACTATTCGCATGTATGAAATAAGGAAACAAATTTTTAAAAAGATGAAGATATTTAAATGAACGTGTCAGTCTGACTGATGGGGGGGTAAAACAAGAGACAAGGAGGTCAGAGTAAGGTGAAATAGCAAGGCTTTATTGACGGAAAGAAAGGCATGAAGGAATGGAGGGAAGAAGCAATAAGGGGATTATCAACACCAGTAAAGATGGCTGCCAAATCCGCTCTAAGTGGGGGGATAAATAAGGTCTTATAGGTTTGGGGAAGGAAAGAGGTAGGGAACAAGGCAAATTAGATTCATCCCATTAGTTGTCTATGGGGAAGGTTAGCTACTTGGGTTAATTTCATTGGATATTCCTAAGGAATGGTGTGGAGTCCTGGTCTTTGGAGGGAGGGTCCTGGTTTTCAGGTTTGATGCTCAGCCATATAGAACACGTTGAGGAACAAAATCCTGGTGTTCTGCCAGGAAGGTATTAGAATTGGCAAGTATTGAGGAGGAGGCCTGTTAGTTTCAATAAGGATTGGGGTAAAATGGGATTTTGTCCCATGGTCTGTCAGAACTGATGTAGAATGAAGTGATAAGAACCAAGATAATAATTCATACCATAACACTGATATTATAAAAACAAATAATTCTGAAGACTTTTATAAATTGATGAAGAATGAAATGGGCAGAACCAGGAGAATAATTTATGCATTAACTGCCTTGTTAAGACAAAAAACCTTGAGAGTTTTAAAAACTATGATAACCATATGATCATATAAGATCCATAACTATCCATCTATTGATGGAAATGTAATATATTTAGGGTAAAGAATGAGACATATTTTTTGTAAATAGTTGATGAAAGAATTTGTTTTACCTAGCTCTGTAAACTTGTAACAAATAATTTGTATTACTTTTCTCTTTTTTCCAATTGAGAGGGCAAATAGAGGGCAAGAAAATATATTTTTGTTCGTTCAAAGGCTTTTTAAATAGAGAAGTGAGGAGAAATGCTAGATATGTGACATGTTGCACACACTTTTCCGTGAGGTCATTATATTGTTAGTTTTAGTTAATTGTTTTGCTTTTTTATGAGAGACCCCTGAGGAATGGGAGGTTATCTATAAATTTAATGCAAAAAGAAAAAAATCAATATAACATTTATTTTAAAAGATCTCCTGAGAAATTGATTTTCTAGTATCCTTCACTGACCCATTTTAGAATTCAAAAATCAATCTTCATCATTATGAAATCCTCACCTTATGTCTCATGTAAATCACTCCCATTATTATATTATATGTATGTATTATAAAATGTTTTCCTCAATCTATTGTGAGTATAACAAAGAGCTTGTCTTTATTTTCTATTTCAGTGTTTAAGTTCCTACTCAAACCATCAGATAAGCAAATTTGACCAAAAGAGAAAATGACAATTGTTGGAGATAATGTGGGAGGATAGTCATATTAATGTTCTGAAGGTAGGACTGTTAATTGGTGCAGTCATTCTAGAGAAAAATTTCTCCTTATCCATGGTTTCTCTTTCCATTTTTTTCAGTTATCTGCAGTCAACCCAAAGAACTGGAGGTCTCACCTTGAAATGCCAGAAGTTTGTTGTTTGTTTATTTGTTTGTTCATTTTTTTTGTGGGGGGAGGCTATAGAGTACCAAGTTAAGGTGGGTAGGGGGAGGGGAATAAGGAGAGAGAACATACATACATTTATGAGAGTCAGCAAGTTTACCCTTATATCTGAGGTTTCAGTCATTCACAAAAGATCCTGGAATCTCCCTACTGTATATTCAAAAAGTCACTCAACTGTGCATGCCTTTTTAGAGTAGAGCCAATATGTTGGAGTAGAAGAATCACTGCATTTGAGCTTTCACAACATTCTCCTCCAAAATACTTTGAAATAATTCTCCAAATCAAATTCTGGAGGAGAAGAGCCAATAAAAAGGTAAGACGTGACATATGGTTTCCAGCCCAATACAACAGAGGCGGTCAATAGGAAAGATCTATGACTTTGGTGTAGGGATTAGGCCAGAACACAAGTTGTGACAACACAAGTTGTGGGCATTGGATGCAGAGGGGATAGCAGAAGCAACAGCAGCTTTAGGAACCCTCAGTTCAGAGAAGATAAATGGATTGGGCACTTGATCAGAAAAAAAAAAGAGATTACAGGGGACTCCTGTGTCAGCACTGGGTATGGGGCAGAGTGTCATTTAGCAATTCTATTTCCATATCCACTTCTGGGTTATAGTTCCAATGCAGAGAGGATCATTTTGGATCACAAAGGAGCAGGAACCATGAGGAGCAACAGTGACTGGGGCTGCATGGGATCAGTGACCCTTCCTGAACAATAGCACAGATCAAGAGATCAGTAACCACACCTTCTCCCTGGATCATACCACCTTGGAAGCACTAAAAAGTTAAAAATTCCCAGAACTCGTTCTGAAAATAGAAGTTTGAAATAACTTGAAGTTTGGAATAGTTTTCCCTCCCTACTCCATGTGAGCAAGCTCAACTTTAACATAAAGTTCAAAGTCAATAAATAGGCTGGAGTACAAAATAATCCACATTATTTATGTATCTACAAAGACATCCTATATATTATCAGTAAAGTCCAGAAGCAAAAGATATAAAGAGAAATTCCATCTAAAAATGCTAGGCAATATAAAATACTTGGGGATCTATTTACCAAGACAAACCGAGGAATTATATTAACACAATTACAAAACACTTTCCACATAAATAAAATTCGATCTAAAAATTAGAAAAAACATTAAATGCTCATGGGTAGGCTGAGCTAATATAATAAAAATGACAATCCTACCTAAATGAATTTATTTATTCAGTGCCATGACAATCAAACTACCAAAAAACTATTTTATAGAATTAGAAAAAATAACTAAATTCTTCTGGAAGTACAAAAGATCAAGAATATCAAGTGAAATAAAGAGAAAAATTGTGAAGGATTGTGGGCTCATGGTACCAGATCTCAAACTGTACTATAAAGCAATAATCATCAAAATAATCTGGTACTAAGAAATAGAATAGTATACCAATGGAATAGATTAGGGGTAAATGCACTCAGTAAACTAGAGTTTGATGAAGTGTAATGCAGGATTTATGCAAGGTTTCTTGCATTGGCAATATTACCCTAGGCAATCCTGTCAGTTAGGAGAATGGAAGTCTGGCCCAGCAGGTACCAGTCCCAGGAGCTGACAGTTGAGCTGGGACTATAAAAACCCCTGCAAAACCAACCTGGGGGTTCTGATTTCCTTGACCTCACCCAGACACCCAGCTAACCCTGACTTCCCCTTGGGGAACCCGGGAGGTCGAAGGGAGATTGAAGGGAGGTTTAGATTGTGGAAAGTGGGCAGGATTTAGCTTAGAGTAGCCTAGCAATAGGGACACCCCTAAACCAATTCATCAACTATATCTACTTAGCTGGTGGATCATTAACATCAGGGCAGTGCCAAATTCTCTCTGGCTGAGGGCTGGGTCCCTCAGCCTGACCTTACCTTCTAGGTCCATTTGCCAACACTTGCCAGTCACCCCTAGCAACAGCTTCTCAAGACCCTAAACCCTCTTTCCTCAATTTTCCCTTCAAGTTAAAATAAAACCCTTAGCCTGCAACTGAGCGTTTCTGTAATTACTATAACATCACCCTAGGCTAAGGGGCTGAGGAGAGGGGAGAATATCAACCAGTTGACTTTAAAGGAAGTACTGGGAAAGCCTCCAATGTATCCAGGAAGTGTATGAGCTCCACTTCCTGTTGAGTTCTGCTTCCACCCAACAGGAAGGCAGTTACTCCAGCAGGGAGGGCCCCCTCACTCTCCACCTTAAAGGAGCCTATAGGTAGCAGGGAGACTGACTGGGCATCACAGCTCAGGCTACACATCACTGACAGCCCCAAATCACCTGCTACTATAGTTACAGGCTCCCAGGCCCAGGCAACTCACTTGTACCACCAGTTCCTCTATTATTTAGCTACAGTTATCCATTTATTAAAAAAGCCAATGACCCCAACTTTCAGAATAATAACTCATGATTTGACTAAAACTGCTGGGAAAACTAGAAAACAGTAGGGGGAAAACTAAGTATAGATCAATATCTCACACCCTATACTAAGATAAAGTGAAAATAGGTATATGATTTAGAAATAAAATTTGATACATTAAGTAAATTAGGGAAACATAGAATAGTTTACCTGTCAGATCTAAGAAGGGAACAGTTTATGACCAAACAAGAGATGGAGAACATTATAACATGTAAAATGATTGATTTTGACTGTATTAAATTTAAAAGGTTTTGAACAAACAAAACCAATGTAACCAAGATTAGAAGGGAAACAATAAACTGAGATGGGAGTGGGGGGCAATTTATAACAAATTTCTCTGATAAAGGTCTCATTTCTCAAATACATAAAGAACTGAGTCAAAACTATAAAAATAAAGTCATTCCCAAAATGGCAAATGGTTAAAGGATATGAATAAGCAGTTTTCAGATGAAGCTATCAATAATCATATAAAAATGTTCTAAATCTAAATCACTATTGATTAAAGAAATGCAAATTAAAATAATCCTTAGGTACCATCTCACACCTATCAGATTGGCCAATATGAGTAAAGGAAAGTGATTAATGTTGGAGGGGATATGGCAAAATTGGGACACTAATGCATTGCTGATGGAGTTGTGAACTGATCCAATCATACTGGAATTATACTCAAATGTCTATAAAACAATGCCTACTCTTTGATCCGATAATACCACTGCTAGGTCTGCATCCCAAAGAGATAAAAAGGGGGGGAGGGGAAGGACCTAATTGTACTAAAATAATTATAGCTGATCTTTTTGTGATGGCAAAGAATTGGAAATTGAAGGAATGTCATCAATTGGGGAATGGCTGAAGAAATTCTGTTATATAATGGTGATGAAATACTATTACGATATAAGAAATGATGAATAGGATGATTTCAGAAAAAATGGAAAGACCTAAATGAATTGATTCAGAGTGAAATAAGCAGAAACAGGAGAGCATTATAGACAGTAACAGTAATATTGTGGAATGATCAACTGTGATATACGTAGTTAATCTCAGCAGCACAATGATCCAGGACAATTCTGAGGGTCTTATGACAAAGAATGGATCTTCTTTCAAGCTATTATGTTAAAAAAAATTGACCATGGGCAAATCTCTTTCCTTCTCTGGGCCTAAGTTTCCTCATCACCTCTAACTTTATGATTGGATGGTACCATGACAGCTGGAATTATTATCTGTGTTGTTTTACTTTTTATTCGAGAGCAAAAGATAATATGTAGAATGGCACAAATTTTGGAAGCTTAGAGATTTTAGGACGCCTAAAGGAAGACTCTCATCATAGAGTGATTTATTTCCATCTAGAATCAGATATGGATATCAAAGTTCTTTTAGAAGCAAATGCTATAAATTAAATTCAGCAAACCCCTAGCTGGAATATAATATTATGCTCAGTTCTGAGTTGACTAGGCACGGAAAGTCATAGTCTCTCTAGAAGATGTTGACATGAAAGAGTTTAGATTCAAGGGAAGATGAGGCACTCATGCAAGTGATCATAAAACAAAATAGTCTTTAAGTGAAGAAGAGGTACAAAGAGGATGTTATATGAACCATAAGGGTAAAATATTACGTTTGCCATGGATATCAAGGAAGATTTCTACAAAAAAGCAATATTTGAGTTGATTATTAGAAGATAGGTAGGAATTCAAAATGTGGAGTTAAATGGGTGATGACTCAATGTATAAGCAAAGAGACAGTGTTGGGGAAATCTGAAGTAAATTCTGGTTTTGGAGAAATGGGTGATGCAATCAATTCTATACATTGGGTGGGGGAAGGGTGGATTAGACTAGAGGCCAGAAAATATATTAGGAAGATATTCTAATAGACTATTCAAAAGGTACCCTGTGGCAGGGTGGCAGTGAGAGACATTGAAAGAAAGACAGAATGCTAAAGATAAAGAGAAGATATCAACAGAATGAGGACATGGATTAGAAGTGGAGAAGGGAGAATGTTTTTGCTGCAATTTCTGTGTTGGCTACAGCCAGTTAATTTCTCTTCAAATGTTCCTTTAGGGAAAGTTAACAATCAGCACAATGTATAATGGCAAAGACATTAACTTGTCTGATGCCATCACTATGGATGAAGCTTCAATGGCATCAAGCATGGCCCAAGAGGGTGAGAGTGATGTTTGAATAGAATGGGTAGAAGAGGCTGCTATAGTTCAATGGTATTGAACTCTGTGGGAGAAGCTTCCTGTCACTGCTCAACCTCTGTGACACTGCTAATTAATCAGCTATTCCTTAGCAAAACCCTCTGGACAAAGATTTTTTTGGCAAATTAGGAAATTAAGGTAGAGGTCAAATGAGGCAGGAAGAAAATTGGTTTCACTTTTGATGACTTTAAAATTCTGCAATAGAAGCAATTTCATATTGGTCACTACAGATTTTTGCTAGGAAGGATGAAACACAGATACCACTCCAGAGACACAAAATTAAGTGTTAACCAACTGGCAGCACTGAGAAGGCTATACCTGATACAAGTAAGCATAAGGAGAGCTCTGAATATCTGTGTATGCTTTCCTTTTACAAAACACAAGCATCATCCAATGGATGAGACTCCTACATTATTTCCTTAATCGATTTTTTAGGCTGTTAAGCTATAGAACAAATGGGATGAGATCTTGCAGGCTGGATAGCTGGCCTGAGCAATCAAAATGGGATAAGGGATACGAGGGCCAAGAAAGTCAGTGGCAAGATATAGTGGAAAGACCATCAGTCTGAAGAGTAAGGAAATTTGGACTGTAGACCCAATTCTGCTCTTAATTTTCTATATGACCTTAGCTTCTCTGGTCTCCATTTACCTCATTTAGAATTCTTTATCAGACATAGAGATGACTAATTAAATCCTTTTCTGTCATTGTTCCAAACCTTTGACTTAATTGGCAAAAGAAATTCCTGTTTAGGAAAGCCCCTCTAACAAAGCAAATCAGCAAATGTTCTTCAACTTGTTGTCTTAAAGAGTTGTGTAGGGGCATTAAGAAGTTAAGTAATTTACTCAGTCACACAATCAGTATGTGTCAGAGGTGGAATTTAGCTTCAGATTTTTATGACTCCAAAGCCAGCTCTCTGTCCACTAGACCACACTGACTCACCTTAATTAATTATAGCCCTATCGATTGCTAAATTAAGTAGCCTAACACAGAGACAGGTTTTCCTAGCACATCAATTAATTTGACAGGAATGTAAATGCACCTTATTGGCCATAGGTTGGTCCTACATTTGGTCATAACCATGGTCAGAGATTTCATCCTCCTTCCAACCATCACCCCTTATTTTCCAAGCCTAGATTTCAGATGAATCAACTAGGCAATTGTAATAACTAATTTTCCAAAAATGGAAAAGCTAGGCAAAAGTTAAGACAGGTAAGAAGTCAAGACCCAGGAGTTAGGAATTGGCAGGGTTTAGTCATCTGAGCAAATACCAAGGCTGAATAATTCTAGTAGGGAGCTGGACTAGAATCAGGGCCATAGGCAGTAATTCTTTCCTTAAAATCATAAGCCAGAGAAGAGGTAGTACATGGTAAACAGTAACTATAAGAATCAAGAGATGGCTGGATTCGTGGGGTTTCGGGCTGTGATCAGAACAAACAAGCCCAAGGTCAGAGACGACAGTCAAAATTGTTCCAAGAGGTATAAAGTGTTTCTGTGGCAGTAAGTGTGAGCATCTGAGCAAAGATAATGTTTATACTCTGCTCAACATGTTGCTGGAGGCTTGCTACCAACATCTCTCTTGGAATAGAGATGTTTTAAGTAGACAGTCCTACTCTGTTCAGAATAGTTAGGGGGATATAAGGATGGAAATGGATAGGTAGGGCTCCTTCAGAGCAAGGATTTTGTCTCTTTCACTCTAAGAGTCTTTCAAGGCTTTTTTAAGAAAGTGGTGTTTTGTTCTTGGATTAGATCATGGTTTTTCCTGGACCTGGATGCATAATTCATTCATTTATGGGCAATCATTTCACAAATCCTGACTGAAAGCCCAATAGTAGGCAAAACCCTGAGGTGGCTATGTGGCTCAGTGGATAAGAAAGCTGGGCCTAGAGTCAGGAAGACAAATTCAAATCTAGCTTCAGACACTAGTTGTGTAACACTAGGCAAGTCAATTAATCTCTATTTGCCTCAAACCACTCTAGTACCTTCACCAAGAAAATACCAGGAACAATATTGGCATGTTATTGTGCACAGGGTCATAAAGAGGACATACCTGAATGATTGAACAAAAACAAGAAGACAGAATCCTAGGACCATCACTGACTGAGCCATCCTTAAGGGATGGAGTTCTCTAATTACTACAGTTGTTAAAGGTCCTGGTAAGAAAGGAGAGGATTCAATAGCCTATTCCACAGTTTTTTTTCTATTTTATTATATGAATGGTTCAATTTATTTGATTGGTTACCTTTCCTTTGTCATCTTAATACCACCTGAATTTATTTCTCTGACTCTTGTCATGGAAGTCTCCATGACAGCACAGTTTATACACTTAAATCACAGTGTGGTTAAACATCAGAGGATAACTATGGAACATTTTCTATTTTAGAGCTTTTTGCTACCGTGTGAAAGAACAATGATTTTTCATGAATATAGACTTGTAACTTTAAAAAAAATCTAGGCAAGGAATAAGGCTGTATGAAGCCAGACTGTGAATAATTATAGAAAATATTATTAAGGGTAAAGAGTTAAGATGGCAGCTTAGATACAGCAGAAACTGAAACCTCTGTGACTTCCCTTCCATAGCAAAAGCAGAAATAAGTGCTTCAAAATAGACAGAAAGACTAGGGATAAATGACCTCAGCAAACTAGTGTTCAATAAACTCAAAGATCCCAGCTTCTGGGATAAGAACCCACTATTTGACAAAAACTTCTGGGAAAATTGGAAAATAGTATGGGAAAAATTATGTTTAGAGCAACATCTCACACCCTATACCAAAGTAAATTCAAAATGGGTAAATGACTTAAATATGAAAAATGAAATCATAAATAAATGAGGTGGACATAGAATAGTATACTTGTCAGATCTATGGGAAAGGAAGGAATTTAAGACCAAGCAAGAGAAAGAGAACTTTACAAAATGTAAAATGAATTATTTTGATTACATTAAATTAAAAAGGTTTTGAACAAACAAAACCAATACAATCAAAATTACAAGGAAAGAAACAAACTGGGAAAAAATCTTTATAACAAAACTTTCTGGCAAAAGTTTAATTTCCAAAATATATAAGGAACTAAGTCAAATTTGCAAAAAAAAAAAAAGCAATTCTATTCCCCAATTGATAAATGGCCAAGAGACATGAATAGGCAATCTTCAGATGAAGAAATCAAAACTATCAATAAGCACATGAAAAAGTGTTCTAAATCTCTTATAATTAGAGAAATGGATATCAAAACAACTTTGAGGAACCACCTCAAATCTAGCAGGTTGGCTAATATGACAGCAAAGGGAAATGATAAATATCAGAAAAGATGTGGCAAAATTGGGACCCTAATGCATTGCTGGTAGAGTTGTGAAGTGATCCAACAATTCTGGAAGGTGATTGGGAATTTTGTCCAAAGGGCTTCAAAAGACGGTCTGCCTTTTGATCCAGCCCTGGCACTGTTGGGTTTGTATCCCAAAGAGGTAATAAGGAAAAATACTTGTACAAAAATATTTATAGCTGCGCTTTTTGTAGTAGCAAAAAATTGGAAAATGAGAGGATGTCCTTCGATTGCGGAATGACTGAACAAATTGTGGTATTTGTTGGTGATGGAATACTATTGTGCTAAAAGGAATAATGAACAGGAGGAATTCCATGTGAACTGGAACAACCTCCAGGAATTGATGCAGAGTGAAAGGAGCAGAACCAGGAGAACATTATACACAGAGACTGATACATTATGGCACAATCAAATGTAATGGACTTCTCTACTAGCAGAACTGCAATGATCCAGGACAATTCTGAAGGACTTATGAGAAAGAATGCTATCCACATCGAGAGAAAGAACTGTGGAAGTAAAAACACAGAAGAAAACATGTGTTTGATCACATGGTTTGATGGGGATATGATTGACTCTAAAGAATCACTCTATTACAAATATTAATAATATGGAAATAGGTCTTGATCAATGATACATGTAAAACCCAGTGGAATTGCTCATTGGCTATGGGAGGGGGGGTGGATGGAGGGAAGAGAAAGAACATGAATCATGTAACCATAGAAAAATATTCTAAATTAATTCTTTAATTAATTTTTTAAAAAATTAAAAAATGTTTATATATAATAGAGGAAAATATAATACTGAAAATTAATTTTAAAATAAAGTTTACTATACTGATGGAAATGGGGTACAAATGAGAAATATAATTTTGGGAAGTGGCTAATACAAGAATTTGAGTCTTTCAGTTTCTTGACACTCTCTGGGAACCAATATAGAAAAAAGACTATTCATTTGCTCTTTCACTCTTTCTTTCCCTGTGACTAGCCTATCTCTAATGATATCTTTTACACTGCATTAGAAACATGCAGCAGTCTATTTAAATCTGTCATATTCTCTCCACTGGTCTTTGAATGACCAATAATTTTGATTTCTTATTGATTGTCATATTCTATGATTCATAACCATAGAGCATCAACAGAAGAGAATTGATATTATAGTTTTACTTCCTAGAGAAATTTAGGGTCCTCTAAAGGGCTGTGTAATTTTCCAAATGTAATATAGCTCACTTTCTTTCTTTTGTAAAATTCTGGGCCCAGATAATTGTCTATCCACAGTTTCTGTCAGAGATATATGCACTGATAGGCCTGTTTTCTGTTCTGATTGATGGTCCAACTAGATATAGGATGTCCCAAAAGTCTTAGTGTAGTTTTAAGCTTAATGCTTAAGTTTTAAATCTGGACAATAGAAATTATTCATCGACATTTTTCCTGTTTAGTTATGTGTCACTTTTTGGGGGTAATTATGATACTGACTTCAGAGGCTATATAATACTCTTGAATTCAATCCACTGGATACAACTAAACCTGGAAATTGGGGCATCTAGAATGTCTTCTCGCCTACAATAAGAGTTCTTAGCTTTTTTGGATGCCACAGACTGTTCCAGGAGTATAATAAAACTTATGGATCTCTTTTCAGAATAAATTTTGAAATAATGAAAGGAAACATTACATTTCAAAAAGAGTTTAGTAAAAACCAACATGAAATCATTTTCCCAACTATATTCATAGATCCCCCTGAAATGTATCCATGAATCCCTTGGGGACCTATAGGTCCTAGTTTAAGAAACTCCTAATCTAGAGGGAATCCTTCTTCCATTTGGACTATGAGTTGGATATACCTCATTCTGCGGATGAATACTTTTTGTAATCTCTTATCTTCCTGTTTTATGCCTTGCTTGATACTAATAACCAGAAGCTCATGGAATAAGGTTACTCTAGGCTTATAAACATGACTGAATTTTTTATGATTTTAACACATACATAGGAAATGCTTTGCTGAAGGATAGCTTTTAAAGAGGAATTCTGTTTTTCTGAAGCAAATTTTTTATAGACAAAAAATAAGAAAAAGGGATATTCTTTGTATTGAATCAAGTGTGCAACTCAAAATAAGGTCTGTGGTAGAAAATCACAAATGGTGTTGTTCAATATGGAAAAGACTAGGGGAAATGTCTGACCTATGAGATATTTTTAACTTGTAATAAGATTTTTAGTGATTAAATAATGTGTCTTTAAAGTGTTGTTAATTAAGGAAAACTGTAGCAATATCACCAGCCAGGCCAATGAATTGAATTGTATTGAAATGAGTAGAGTCAGTTTCATCATCTCACCAAGTGAGTGATGTAGCAGAAAGACATTGGGATCGGGAGCTGGAGAACCTGGCTTTGGACCCTGGCTTTTCTACTTACAGCCCGTGTGAGCTTGGACATATAACTCAATATTCCTTGGCCTCAGTTTCTTCATCTGCAAAATGAGAGATTTGAACTAAGAGCCCTGAAATATTCTTTTCACCTCTAAATAAATGATCCCCTGATTACCTCTTAGTTCCTATCATTCCCACCATGGCACAATCATCCATTAAACTTCAGTCCATACTGATCATCACTAAAGTCATAGGGTCATAGAATTTTATGAGGGGTCTTTAAGATAATCTAACACAATCATCTTATTTTATAGATAAGGAAAAAAGAGGCTTATAGAGGTGAGATGATTTGCCCAAGTCATACAGATAGCAAAGCCACAATTTGAACTCAAGCCCTGACTCTAAATCCAGTATTCTTCCATATGGGAGTAAAAATGGTACTGGCCATTCCTTACCATAGGGATAGAAACAATTTATAAAAGAACATCTGGTAAACCAAACTCTTTTAGTAAATTAACTGTGAAGTTCCATGTGGTAGGTTGGCTCTTTCCCTTCTCCCAATTGGATAATTCAAAGATTGGTACATACCAAAAAACCCAAACCAGCCAATTTCTCATTGGTCTTTGTACCAGACAAAGGAATTTCAAAATGCACCAGGACTTAGCCACTCAGTTCTTGCAGATCCTGTTTTACATTCTCTGTTAACACACTGATGATCATGATCTTCATAATGCAAATTAAACTATATTGGGGCCATAACCTTGGCTGTTCATTGCAGCAGATTTTGTAATTGCCTTCTGCTGATCTAACTGGGAAAGGGTCTAAGTTTTGTTCCACTTCTTACCAAAAGAATCCTGCCATGTTGATGGAGCAATTCTCCTTTCTCTTATTTTTCAAACTATTTTCCCAGTTCAATAAAATACAAATTCTTCTTCTCCAGCACAAATCTTGTACTTATGAAAATGTTCAATCTCTTGCTCAATCCCAAAACCAATGTCATCATCCAAGGAAAAATACCATAAGAACAGAAAACACTTGTCCCCAAAGCTACCTAGTGACTCACTTGGTTTCTTATTCTCAGAGTTTATCTCAACTTTCTATGGTTTTCCCAAGTTAGGTGCTGAGTGTTTTCCATACAACATGATCACCTTCCTGATGTCTCTTCTCCCATAGGATCCCACCAATCCCAATGGCATAATGCTCCCTGGAAATCCTCCTGACTAATTTTTCTTCTGCTCTGAAAAGCAGCAACTTTGTTACCGTTGAGAGTAGGTGCTCTGTCATCTGCAAAGACTTGGGCCCCTTCCCCCATAGCAATTTGTGCTCCCTTGAACAGCCTCTCTACTGAAGAGCCTTATCACAGCCCTTGGAAAATCCAAGTCAATTACTTTCACCAAGTCCTGTTTATCCTCTATTTTGTTGACTTTTTTCTAAAGGACCGAAACAGTTAGTTCAATTTACCTTTCAAGAAAGGGTTCTACTTTGAGCTTATCTTTCTTTATACCTTCTCCTTCATTTTGTTAAAGTATCTTGAATGATACCATAAAAACAGCTTTCCTGAAACCTGTATGAGCCTCTCTACTCTGCTATTCTGACATCAGCCTTCCTCTCTTTTTAAGAAAGCAGTACTTCAACATCCCTGCCACCAGAGTAATTCTAGTACTCCAATATTCTAATAGATCTGTGATCAATCTCATCAATATGGGTATTCCCAACTCATCCATTCAAGCCCATCCTGCGCAATTTTTGTCTGTGATCTCCATTAAGTATTACAAATGAATCCAATTGTCATACTAGGGTCCTCCTCAGGTTCTCTTAGCATCGTGTATACTACAATTACCTAAATGATGTCCCATATGAATATGAAGTAGAAGTGATGAATAGCTTTAAGGGATCTTATCTGATAGAGTGCCTGGATAATTATGACAAAGTTTGAAAATATTCTTCAGGGGGAAACAACAAAAAGACATCCCATTGGAAAAAAGAAAGGAAGAAAGAAAGAAAAAGAAAGAAAGAAAGAAAGAAAGAAAGAAAGAAAGAAAGAAAGAAAGAAAGGAAGGAAGGAAGGAAGGAAGGAAGGAAGGAAGGAAGGAAGGAAGAAAAGAAAGAAAAGAAGGAAGGAAGAAAGAAAAGAAAGAAAAGAAGGAAGGAAGGTGTGTAATAAGATTTTACAAATAGCTGAAGAAAGAAAGAAAAGGAAAGGGAAATGAGAAAGGGAAAGTTACACCTAACTGAATGCAGAATTCCAGAGAATAGCAAAGAGGAAATAAAGGATTTCTTAGTTAAGCAATGAAAAGAATTAGAAGAAAATAAAACAATTGTAAAGATAAAAAATCTTTTTAATAAAATCAGGGATCTCAGGGGACTGTTTCATACAAAAATGGGCATGATAAAAGAAAAAAATGTTAGAGACTTAAGAAAGGTGGCAAGAATATAAAGAATAATTGAATGTTACTAATGACCACAATGGTGTGGTTACTGATCTAGAGTCTGGAGACTGAAGTCAATTGGGATTTGGGAGGCATTGCTAATAATAAGGCTAGTAGAGGTGGTAGAATTCCAGCTGATCTATTTAAAATCCTAAAAGATGATGCTATTAAAGAGTTACACTCAAAATGCCAGCAAATTTGGAAAACTCAGCAGTGGTTTAATAGATTGGAAAAGATCAGTTTGCATCCCAATCCTAAAAAAGAGGCAATGCTAAAGAATGTTCAAATTACCAAATGATTGTGCACATTTCACATGCCAGCAAGGTTATGCTTAAGATTCTTTAAGGTAGTCTTCAACAATATATGAACCAAGAATTACCAGAAATGCAGGCTGGTTTTCAGAAGCAGAGGGATAAGATGCCAAATTGTCAACATTCACTGGATTATAAAGAAAGCAAGAGTGTTACAGAAAAGCATCTTCTTCTGCTTCATTGACTACACTAAAGTCTTTGACTATGTGGATCACAACAAAATGTGACAAATCCTCAAAAAGATGGGAGTACCATATTATCTTACTTGTCTTCTGAGGAACCTGTATGCAGGCCAAGAAGCAACAGTTAGAATTGAAAATATAGCAAATGTTTGTTTTAAGATCAGGAAAAGAGTGTGACAGGGCTGTATAGTGTCTCCTTATTTATTTAACTTCTATGCAGAGTACATCATGTGAAATGTCAAGCTTTTTGATTTTGACAAATTAAAAGCCAGAATTAAGGTTTCTGGGAGAAATAACAACAATCTCAGATATTCAGATTATACCACTCTGATGACAGAAAGTGAAGAAGAATTAAGAAGCCTCTTTATAAAAATGAAAGTGGAGAGTTTAAAAGCAAGCTTGACAGAACCAGAAAAACACTGTACACAATAATAGCAATATTGTGGAATGATCAAATGTGATAGACTTAGCTACTCTCAGCAATACAATGACCCAGGACAATTCTGAGGGACTTATTAAAAAGAATGTTCTCTGCCTCGAGAGAAGTCAAAATGTGCATGAAAACAAGTGATTTTTTCACTTTGATATATTTGAGTTTTTATTTGGGGATTTGGGCTTTATATAATTATTCTCTTAGGGGCAGAGTCAAGATGGCCACTTAGAAGCAGCAAAAGCCAAGTCCTCTGTGAAAGCCTTTCCATACCAATCAAAAAGAAAGTGCTTCGAGGGGACAAAAAATAAATCTAACAAGAGGATAGAGTCAAGGGACCCTTCTGCCTGATTCAACTTAAAAGGTATGCAGAGAAGGCTGAATTTTCAAGTTAAGGAAAAGGAAGAAGGAAAGACCCAGGATCATTCCCCCACCTACTATGCTGAGTCTCCAGCAGTCACTGGAATCTCAGGGCAAAGGCTCCAGCCAGGAGGGAATGCCTTGCTGCCCTTATTGTACCAGGCTCAGGGCTCTAACCATAGCTGGCAGGGAGGCAGCTGAAGAAGAGGAGCAAAGGGGAGGGCTGCCTAGTCGAAGCCACTACTCTTCATCTTGGCCCTCCAAGGTTTAGGTTTTGGCCTTAGGGCACATCCAGCTCTGCCCAGGCTTAATCTAGTCTATCAATAGGGCAAGATAAGAAGCCTTCAGAGGGCTAAGAAGCTCAGACTCCAACACCCCTTCCCCACCAACTGCATTGAGAGCTGCCATAAGAATCCTGCCTCAGATCCCAGGGAGAAGGCTGAAACCTTGGCAGAATACCTTGATAACAGGGTGGGAAGCCCAGCTCCCTTCAGGCTCCATACCTTCACCTACACCTTCAGATTCTGCTGCCAACCAGGGAAGATATAACATCAGGACTAATTAATATTCTATCAGCCTAACCTAGTCAATCAGCAGAGCAGAGAAGAAAGCCCCTTCAGGACAGAATAGCCCAAATCCAAAGATCCAGCAAATAAACAGAGGAGCAAGATTACAACCAATGACAGGAGGGAAAAGAAGGAAAAATATGAGTAAATAACAGAAGAAAAAGAAATTATAATCAACAGCTTCAATCCAGATAATGAATAAAGAGCAGAGGAGGACCAAGGAATACCAAGAAAAAAGCTCAGAAACTCCAGTGAATTGGACTCAGGCTTTGGAACAATTCAAAACACAATTCAAAAAACAAGAGAGGTTGAAGACAATTGGGAAAAACATGCCAGAAAGAGAAGGATGACCAAGCCAGGGATGAAATTCAGTCTTTAAAAATTAGAATCCAATAACTAGAAGCAAATTACTTCACAAGGCAGCAAGAGTCTATAAAACAAAATCAAAAGAATGAAAAAATGAGGAAAATATGAAACACCTCATTGATAAACTATAGACCTGGAAAATAGAACCAGAAGGGACAATTTAAGAATGATTGGACTACAGAAAAATCATGACAAAGAAAAAAGCCTGGACATCATTCTATAGGAAACTGTCCAAGAAAACTTCCCCAACATTATTGAACAAAATGGTAAACTGGAGATTGAAAGAATCCAAAGATCACCTCCTGTATTTAATCCCCAATTGATAATGCCCAGAAATGTGATAGCCAAATTCAAGAACTATCAGACCAAGGAAAAGATACTACAAACTGCAAAGATGAAACTGTTCAAATATCATGGAACCACAGTTAGGATAACAAAGGACCTTGTTGCATCCACACTGAAGGATCAAAAGGCATGGAATATGATATTCTGGAAAGCAAGGGAACTGGGTCTACAACCAAGAATCAACTACCCAGAAAAATTGACTATATTCTTGCAGGGAAAGTATGACTATTTAATGAAAAAGAAGACTTCCAAACATTTCTAAAGAAAAGACTCAACTTAAAGAGAAAATTTGATGCCCAAACACAAAATTCAAGAGAATCAACAAAAGGTAATTAAGAAATGGGAAAAACAACTTTTTTAAGGGACCCAATAAATTCAAATGATTTGTATTCCTATAAGAAAAGATGATATTGGTAACTCTTATAAAATTTTATTTTCATCAGAGTAGCTAGAAGAAGTATACTTAGAGGGTACAGTGACAAACTGGATAGGATAATATGTTACTATACAAAAAACTAAGGGTAAAAAGAGGATAATACTAAGAGAAATTGGAAAAGAGATAAAAATGGAATAAATATATATATATTGCACAAAGAAGCACATGGGGAGGAGGTGGGAAGAAGACCAGTACAATGGAAGGGTGAAAGAGGTTGGAGAGAGTCTCCAGGAAAATTTTAATCATTACAGTAGGAAGGGCCAGAAAGGTTCAAATGGAAGGAAAACTTCCAACTCCAAAGTCAATCATCAGAGATAGTGGAGGCTAGAAGGACCTAGTGTGCATTGCTCCATGGGATCATGAAGAGTCAGGCATGGCTGAATGAAAATATAACAACATAACAATGAGCATGTGTGATATCCTTCAGTTCTTTATTTATTTGTTAAAACAAGCCCATATTTTCATTCAGTCAGATATTTTTATCTAAAGATGATCTTCACAATATTCTTACTGTGCTATTCTTCATTTGTTACATGTCGTAGTCAATATAGACATACCTCTCTTTCATTTCCCCACTACTGTAGAGTGAACATCAATTTCAATTATTTAGAATCAATGTAACACCTTAATTTTGAAGAATACATCTTCACTTCCTATTTTAGTACCAAATTTCCTATGTTTAGAGTTTCAATTCATTTTCAGTTACCAATCAAAAGAACTTTCAAGAAATGGTTTACTGAAATGTTTATGCAATCATTAAATTATGACATTAATTTTCTTTATTTTTTTTGGACATAGACAAAGGGACTACCAAAAATGGA
The DNA here is from genome assembly GCF_016433145.1 of Gracilinanus agilis. Taxonomy (NCBI): domain Eukaryota; kingdom Metazoa; phylum Chordata; class Mammalia; order Didelphimorphia; family Didelphidae; genus Gracilinanus; species Gracilinanus agilis. The sequence continues at coordinate 26,284,584 of NC_058134.1, forward strand.
ACATAGAATAAGGAGGATTCTAACAGTCAAGACAAATCATCACTCCAAGCCTAATCAGGTCTAATCACTTTTCAGCAACTTTGAGATCATTATTAACCCTTAAGCAATTCTGTTCATGCTAATACAATAGATTATTTTTGTTAGTTCTGTGAATTTAGGTGATAATTATAACTATATGAGTATAAGCTGCAGAGTAGTTGCTGACCTGAACTGATAGACATTTTCCTCATGCGGAGTTCCATAAACCAAAGAAAACTGGTCTAGAAAAAAAAAACCATCCTAACATTTATATGAACTTTTAAATTTCACAAAATATTTATATATATGATGTCCTTTGGGACTCCAAAGGACTCTACTCTTTATTGTAAAAATGAAGGAGTGGAGATGGACAGAGATAAAAAAGACTTGTCCATCATCACACAGAAGTATGGGTTGGAATCAGAATTTGAACTTGGGTCTTCTTGATTCCAAGTCCAATGCTCTAACCTCACTCTTTTAATCCCTCTAGGCTTTATTAATACTATCTACAATAATTCTTGCCTGTTCATTGGATTACTGGCTAAGTGGTCCTGGAATGCAGTTCATATTTTGTGTTATAAGTCAGTATGGGATGGTAGAAAATATGTTTGATTTAGTGTTAGAGGACCTAATTGAAGTCATTGCCACCTATTCCTTGTGAGGATTTGGGAAAGTCACTAACATCTCTGAGTCTCAGGAAACACAGGCCCAGGGACATTATACAACTTGACCCATGTCATTCATTGAGTAAGCAGCCAAATCCCTTTACTTCAAATCCAGCTTTGCAAAAGCCTGCTTTCGCCAAGGAAACTTGGTGGTAGAGCAGTGTTGGTGTAGTTGAATGAGTATAGCCAGAGATTCAGATGGTTTTCACAGAGGCTGTCCTGCTGCCATCTGCTGACTTTTTTATTTATACCTTTTCTTTCTTAAGATTACATACAGGGTTGGTATGGATATTCCATAATCAACATATGTCTTTTTTTGGATATACTGAGTAAGCCATACATTAACATTGTTACCAACAACTTTGTTACTAACAACTTTTTTATTCCCCAGCGACTTCCAATATTTTTCAAAATGTGTTTACTTGTCTCCTTGGCTATCGGGTGGATAAAGCAGTCCAGTCAGTGGAATGGGATGCCCTAGCCTTTGAGGGCAATTTCTGCATTTATCATTTATTGTTCTTTTATGTTAACTACTGAAGCAGGGATCAGGGAAAGGGGAAACTTGGAGACTGTTCTGAACTGTTTTTGTAGGCACTTGTGTATGGAAGTGAGAGATAACATTAACTCACTATTTGCTGGTTTGTTATAGGAAACTTTAGGGGAATTTCTGTATTATTACATATAAAGGAGGGGTTTTTCCTAGGAATTTGTAGGGGAGTTGTAAAGTTTCTAATAATAGCCTATAGTGTTCTTCTGTATATCCCTGGGGCTTAGTGGGGATATTAATCTCCAGATATGGAGTGTTGGTAAGAAAAGAGTCATACAGAGAGGCCTGGGTGGGAATCCATCCTCCTATAAATCTTGCCTTGCAGATTTCAGGGTCCATACATCACCTTGTCATCTGATGTGAACTCAATGGCCCTTAGCACAGCTTCTCTATGCTGCCTTAGTAGTCATAGCCCTGATAAATCTTCTTTGAGGAGGACTACCAAGTTTGAGAGAACATCAGTCTGTAAGAGTACAAAATTACTCAAATCTGTCCTATCATGACTATCCTCTAAGCATCCTTTCAGAAAGAGCTCTGGCATTAAAATAAACTATATCACTAATTCACAGGCAGTTTTCTAATCTTAGCTTTTTAAGAATTTCAATAGAAAGTGATACTTTGGTTAGGGATGGGGATGGGAATTATTTAGTTCAGAACTACTACTGCAAATAGTGAACATTTCGATTCTTTATCTTCATCCTATTTCTGGATTGAAAAATGGGTTTGAGTTCTTTTTGATTCCCTTGAACTCTGAGGATTCCAAATTGTGCTTTTTCCATTGTATTCCAGCTTCATTTAGTGGCAACAAAATGCACCAAGTTCAAAGGAAAAAAACGCTCTTAAAACACTTATGAAAAGGTCCATAAGACTTGTCACTCTAAAATAGTTCTTACAAACAAGATTCTGAGGTATAATAAATGAATCAAGAACAGATTAAATTTCCCTTGAAATATACACCATTTTTAATTTTTTTAACTAAAGGGAGTCCTTGAAAAGAAAATGCATTTACTTGTTGTTTCTTTACTCACAATGTTGGAACAATAGATTTCCTCTCAAATTAAAGGATCCCTAAATTTGATCTCCTCCTCCATGAGGCTTTTTTCAGATCCCTGCAGGTTTTAATGAATTTTTTTCTATCTCATTTTCTCTTCAAATTATTTTGCATTACTATATATACTTATATGTATATATATGCATATATGTAGATATCATATTTATTTGTTTGTGTATCTACTGCATCATCCAGAAGAAAATAACTTTCTTGAGGACCAGGAGTTGTTTCATGTTTGTCATTGTATTCTGAGTAAAAAGCATCAAATCTGAAATTTGACACCCAGCAGGGGGTTAAATATTTGTTGAATTGAATTTAAATCTTCAAATCTTGTTAAAGATTTTGAATAGTAAACTAAGCATTACAAATCCCTGTTGCTTAAAGAACTCAATAGATCAATTGTGGTCCTAGTCATCAAAATAAAATTATTTTTTCTCTTTCCCTATTATTTCCTTCTTTTCTTTTCTCTTTTCTTTTTTCTGTCTTCCTTCTTTTCTCTCTCATTGACTCCTTCCTTCTTCCCTCTTTCTTTCCATAGTAGTCCTTTGCCTGTTAAATCTATTACTATTCAAGACTGAGAAAAGTAGACTTATCTTTTCATCTATTTAGTGTTTGCAAAGTTGTAATTGGGATTCTTCCAACTCAGCTGAAAGAACTGGTAGTGGAGCTGGAAATCAATAGCATTCCCTAATTCAATAACAGGATCCATATCAAAACAAAATGCTTTGAGTTGATATTTATTACATTCAAGATTTTCTATATTCAAAAAGAAAATTTAGACCAATATTTTGCCACATAATTTTCTGAGGAAATTTTTTCATACCTTTAACTGAGCATAAACACTTCTTTGAATGTTTTAGGCTATATGACCAATACTCTATAGTAAAATAAAATATTAATATTCTTACTTACATGCATAATCACCATAAATTTAAAATTAATTTCCCTCAGTAACCATACTTGGCAGTTTCATAGATAAACTATTCATCAAATGCATTTCCTTTTTGCTACTTTAAAAATATTTTTATTTAATGGAGGGAGGTAGAGGAGGACATTTTCCTTCTTATCAGCCTTCATTACTTTATACAGCTGGTCCACATCTTACTCTTTCTCCTCCACTAACAAGTCCTGGTGTTTGGGGTTTTTTTTAATTTTTCTCTCTTACTTAGTATAGTAATGATTTCTACTACCCCATATATAGGCTTCCTCAAAATTTCCATCTCTCTCTCAGTACCCACAGAGAAATCATATCTCATCTGGTCTTACTCAGGAGCTTTGTTAAAACTAGGCCATTACTACTCTCCATGAAAGGTTTGGACCACTGGTATGTTTGGGGGAGAGGGGGGTTAGGGTGAAGAGAGTCTGTTGCCAAAATCTGTCAAGATGTATCACTACAGGTTCCCTTAGTTTTCACTCTTTTCTCCTGATTCTTCTACCTGTCTGGCCATTTCTTCTAAGTTTCCTTGCTGGATTATCATCTATGTCCTGCCCTCTTAACCCTAGGCATCTCCCAAAGTTCTGTCAAGCCCCTCCTTCTTTATACTCTCTAGTTTTAACTATCATCCTGGTGCAAATATCAATAATATGGAAATAGATCTTGATCAATGACATATGTAAAACCCAGTGGAATTGCATGTTGGCTATGGGAGGGAGTGGGAGGGGATGGAGGCAAAAAATATGAATCATGTTACCATGGAAATTTTTTCATAATTAATAAAAATAAATTTAAAAAATATCTGGCTACTTTTCCATTAGGCCAGCATGTTAACTATCAATCCCTGCCCCTAGTTACCCTTCTGCGGAGACAGGAAATTTGGACCAAATTCAGCTCACAGATGTCAGATTATTAACTCTACAATGGAATTGACTCTAGTGTTCCTCTTCTGATGCACGTTATGTTGGGACCTTGGAGCAGTATAAGCCATAACCTTACTCTGATGATGGACACAGATACTCATGAATAAAACACATGTGCCACAAAGATGACACAGAGGAAGACATAGGCTCAGATACTGGCAGGTGACATTGCTAAGTGCTTAATTAGTAAATTCTCAAATATTAATTTTTTACTGTAGGTATTAGTCCATATTTGCTTATTAGTCATGAAGTAGGTGTATATCTTATAGTCTTCATGCGAAATGGGCCTGTCTTCAAATAAACAAATTCTACTAGCAAGTCAAAATTCAGAAAGATCACAAAGACTATTGAAGACAAGTAGAAACAGATGATCTAGAGCATGGAGGAGAGGAGGAGATACAAGGGGAAATGGTGGTCATGTGAAAATAAAAAATAATAAAGAGTATACCTTAAAAAGACTATTGTTCAATCCAAATTGATAAGGAGGTAAACCTCAAGTTATTTGTACCTGGTACAAGAACAGGGTATACACAATTAAATTGGTTATAAACATTGTAAGTATTTCTAAAGCATTCAAAGTTTGCAAAGTGCTTTGGAAATATTGTCTCATTTGATCTGCTTAATAACCTTAGAATGTAAGTGTTATAAGTATCCCAATTTTACAAATGAGGAAACTGAGGCAAAGTGAATCTAAATGACTTGTTTAGGGTCACACAATTAATTACTGTCTAATGTGGGATTTGTACTAAGGTTTTCTTGATTCTGAATCCAACAATTTATCCACTGCAACACCTAGCACAGTGGGTCATGTAAGGGAATGCCTAATTGTAAGACATTTAATCATTTAGCAACTATTTGTTGCACCTTTTGAGGCCTACAAAAAATAATGCTAAATAGCATAAAGGATACAAGAGAATTCCAAAAATGTTTGTTAGATGATTTCTTAAATTTGTAAATTTTATTTTCCCCCAATTACATGTACAAACAATTCTTAATTCATTGTTTAAATTTTGAGTCCCCAAATTCTCTCTCCCTCTCATACTCCTTCACTGAGATAGTAAGCAATATGATATAGATTTTATACTTGCAATCATATAAACTAATTTTTTCATATCAATCCTTTTGTGGATGAAAATTCAAACAAAAAATGAAGAAAGTAAAATATTATATATTTTAGTCTGAATTCAGGTTCCATCAGATCTTTCTCTGAAGACAGATTGCACTTTTCATCAAGAGACCTTTGGGATTGTCTTAGATCACTGTATTGTTGAAGATAGCCAAGTCATTAACAGTTGTTCATCATACAATATTGCTATTACTGTGTATGATGTACTCCTGGTTCTGTTCACTTCAATAAGTATCAGTTGATGTGAACCTTTCCAGGTTTTCTTTCTGGAACCATCTTATTTATGACTTCTTATAGCACAATACTATTTCATCAATCATATGCTACAACTTCCTAAGCCATTACTGAATTGATGGGCATCCCCTCACTTTCAAATTCTTAGCCACCACAAAAAGAGTGGCTATAAATATTTTTGTACATACAGGTCCTCTTCCTTTTTTTATTTCTTAGGCATATAGACCTAATAATGGTATTGCTGTGTCAAAGGGTATGTGTGGATTTTATAGCCCTTTGGGCATAGTTCCAAATTGTTCTCCGAAATGGTTAATCAGTTTGCAGGTTCACCAACTGTGTATCAGTGTTGTTACAGGATTAATAGGTAAGATGTGTTCCCTCTCCACGCTAAGGCTGATTTTTTTTCTAACAAATTGAATGTTTTTCCTTAATCAACAAACAATGGGATCTTATATTCACTACATCTTCAGGTGAATTGTAAAAAAAAAGATAAAGCAGTGATCCATTGCTGAATATTACTTCCAGAAACCTACTTATTCAGTAAGAATACCTTCAATTAGCATAAAGGTGACTCTCAAAATGATTTTGTAATGATAAGAAAGTAGACATATAGGTCAGTAGTTATTGAGGTTATCAATTTTCTAATTAATTTCATTTTCAAAATTAATGAAGTCCAAATGTGGTAGTTCCCTTGTCCTCAATGGAGAAAACCATTTATTATGGTTATTGAAAAATTTTCGACATAATTAGAAAGATGCCCACTGCTCATGGTGGAGTCACCTCTGTATAATACATATGCAAACATTACTCATATATAATGTGAATGAGTGCTAAACTAATAATATTACTGTGATAATAGGTGATATATAGGGATACTTCATAAATCCATGAGTTTAAGTATATTTTAAAAAATATAAACATACATTAAATATAAATAATAAAGCTGTCATTTTATAAAAATATATAAATTATTTGTAGGAATAAAAAGATAATGGCCCTGAGGAAAACAATGGGAAAAGTATAAATAATTAGCATTGCCAGACTTCAAAATATATTATAAAGCAAAAGAAAGTATTCAATACTATTTAGTACTAGTTTTAAAAAATGGCCAATTGAATCAAGAAACAATGATGAACATTGTTGAGTCTAAAGTCATAAATACCTAAGTCAAAACCAAACTTTTAACATACTATGTGAGTTTGAACAAGTGATTTAACCTCTCTTGGTTTTAGTTGCTCATCTCCAAAATTAGGGGCAGTTGCAGTCAGAGGCTTCTAAGGTCTCTTCAAGCCCTAAGTCTATAATTATAAGCAGAATCTCAGAGTTGCATAAACCGAAGAATATCAGTTATTAGGAAAAGGCTTCCTTTTATGAAAGAAAAATGCTGGGATAAATGGAAAGCAGTTTTTAAATAGCTATACACCAACATTTTTTTGCTATTTATCACAATAAATCCAAAATGGATAAACAACCTAAATATAAAAGATCATGACCTAAAAAATACTAGAGGAGAATGACATCAGATATATTTAACAATCATGGTGAGGGGCATGTTTCTATCTAAATTTGGGGTAAGATGATACTAAAGGACATAAAAGAAAAATTTTCCTGCATGAAAGTCAAAACATTTTTATACAAATAAAGTATATGTAGATAGAAACAAACTTGTATTTTCCACATTTAATTGTATTTTTCCAATTAACAAACTTGTAATTTCACCCTCAGATCTGTCCCCTTAATTAAGCATATAAAAGGAAAACAAAAATCCTCCTAACATATACATAATATAAATAAAAACCCTCCTAACAAATATATATTTATATATCTATCTCTATGATATATAAAGAATTACTCACATTGACTACGTCCAAAAATGTATGCTTTATTCTGCATTTTAGGTCTATCACCTCCCTCGAAAGAGGTAGAAAGTAGCTTCATCTGAAATTGTAGTTGGTCACTGCAGTTATCAGTTCTATAGTCTTTTAGTTTTAAGTATAATGTTGTTGTCATTGTAAAGTGTTCTAATTCTGTTCAACTTATTCTGCATAAGTTAGAAGTCTTCCCATTTTCACTGAAACCATACATTTCATTTTTTAATTGCACAGTAATATTCTATTACATTTATATACCACAATTTGATTAGCTATTCCTCAAAATGTGGATTCCCCCTTCATAGCTAACTGATTTTTATTACAAAAAAAGATTTTATATAAATATCCATATACATATTTCCTTTTTCTTTAATATCTTTAGGTCAGTACTATTAGATCAAAAAATAAAGATATAGAGTTTAGTGACTTTTTTGCTTGTAGTTCCAAATTATTTTCCAGAATGACTGTACTAAATCACAGTTTTGCCAATAGTTCATAGGCATTTTACCACAGACCCTACCCTACAGTCATTTTTTTTCTTCTGTCATCTTACCAGTCTTATAGGTATGAAATGTAACCTAAGAACTAATTTAATTTGTATTTCTGTTAGTGATCTGGAGCATTTGTTTTTCATTTGCTTGTTGATGGCTTGGATTTTTCCTTTGGAAAGCGTTTTATGAATACAGATAGTATTTAACTTGGACCTTGTCCATGATTCATTCTCAGATTGTATATGCATATATGTATATCTACCCATTCATTAATCCATCTGTGAAAATTTCATTGTTCTCCCAGGCATAGACAGTCTCTTACTTTGGGAGTCCTTCAATACCTTTAAATCATTCTAATGTCTTCAGTCCAATCTTTTCTAGATCAAATTGTATACATACCATATTTCTTTTACTACAATAGAGTATTATAAATAAGTGGCTCAATGGATTGAGTGTCAAACCTCATCAGAAAGTTTGATTTGGAATTCTGCCTCCAACTCTTGCTAGATTTGTGATTATTGGCAAGTCATTGGGAATTGTCTTGAGCTCACTGATAATAGCCAGCATTTATATACAGTACTTTAAGGTTTGCAAAGCACTGTACACATTATTTCATTTGATCCTTGAAACAATCTTGTGAAGGAAGGTGTTATTGTTATCCTCATTTTAAAGATGAGGAAAATGAGGCTGTCAGAGACTAAGTGACTTTCCCAGTCATGAAGGTATAGCTAACATTTCTATAGCACCTACTGTTTTCCAGGCAGCACATTCAAATAGCACCTTACAAATACTATATTATTTGATCATCAAAGCATCCCTAAAAGGTTAGTACTATTATTATCCATATATTATAGGTGAGAAACTGTGGCAAAGAGAAGTTAAGTGACTTGCCCAATTTATGTAGCTAGTGTCTGAGGATTTCAACTCAGTTCTTACTGCCTCCAAGACTAACACCCTTACATCCTGCACTACCTACCTATCTCCAATTTATAGCACTAGATATGAATTTGTTGCCAAGTTGGAATTTTTACACTTAGGTTTGCTGAAAACACAATTTAATTATTGAATGGAAAGAAATGCCTATATCACTTTGAAACCATGAATTTGAAGCACAAGTTTGGTTATAATACCCTCTTCTCTCAAGTTCCTTGCTCACTTATCCTCCTGAAGATCTTGCCTAGTCAAAGATAAGCCATCAATTAATTCCCCCATCCTATTTCTTTACTGTTTATGTGTGGGTGAACAAAACTAGAGGAAATCACAAAACCTTACTGACTGGGCCCACTACATATTTATGTCACAGAATTTCACTTGGGCCTTCACTGTGGCAAGGGAATCCTTATATAGTTATCCAATTTAATCACTACTATGTTCACTACAATGACTTTTCCAAACCTTTTTCATTCCTCCTTGAAATTCCTCAAATCCTCCTCCCCAACCCACTAAGAATTTTTCCTTATAGTCCAGTAAAAATAATTGAGACCATTTGCCAAAATATTCCCCTGCCACATCTTGCATCACTCAGATATCTCATGCTACTATCACCTTCTTCACTTCTACTCACATGAAGAGATGTTTCTTCTTCTTGCCAAGGCTAACCTCTACATGAAGAAATGATCTTATTTCTTCCTGTCTTCTCAGGTATATCATGCCTTCCATCACCCCTATTCTCTCACTAATCATCAATCTCTTCCTGTCTACTGCTACATATTCATGTCTCCCCTACATGCAAAGAACTCTGATACATACATCCCCACTGTATATTGTCCTATATTTCTCCTTCTCAATGGCCAAATCCTTTGAAAAGATCATTTAGTGCCTCTACCTCCTTTCCTCTCTCTTTATAATTCTCTACAATTTGGTTTCACATTTCAAATTTTAAATAAAATTGCTTTCCCTAAGATTAATGATTTTTAATTGTCATATCTAATATCATTTCTTCAATGCTCATCCTTTATAACTTCTCTGAAGCCTTTGACAATGTTCATTGCCTTCTGTTTTCCTTGATTCTCTCTAATCTCTGAGTTTTCAGGACATTGCTTTTTCATGGTTTTCCTTGCACCTATCTGATCACTTTTTTCTAGTCTCTTTTGCTGGATCTTCATCCAGATTATGCCTGCTAACGATGGGCGTCCCCTCTTTGTCCTATGCTCTCATGCATTTGGGGAGAATCTTTGAAACACATAGTACAGAAGAAAAACCAGGAAAGGTAAATATAATTGGCAAATGGAAGAGGGTAATGCTTATATTCTAACCTGGAAAAAGTGATAAATTTATTTTCAGAATATTGTTGTCTTCAAGAGTCTTAAAGTGGGGAGGGGAGCAGTTAGGTGGCTCAGTGGATTGAGAGTTAGATGCAGAGATGGGAGGTCCTGGATTCAAATCCAACCTCAGACACTTCCTAGCTGTGTGACGCTGGGCAAGTTACTTAACTCCAATGACCATTCTTCTGCCTTGGAATCAATACTTAGTATTGGTGTTGATTCTAAAACAGAAGGTACGAGTTTAAAGGGGGAAAGGGAGTCTTAAAGGGAGTAAAGAAGGAAAAATTCCTTTGGCACTAATTTTGTTTGCATTTGTTGGTTTTAAGAGAGGAAAGAAGAGTAGAGTCTATGTAAGTGCTTGTTAATTTGGTAACATGAATGAAATAGTTTAAATGAAAGCTAATGGAAGACTTGCAAAAAAGCCCTTCAACTCTAAAAAAATTTAAACTATAGAAATCAAGAATTAAAGAGGCAAACTAGGATTGCAGAGAAGAGAATACTTTACAATTATGCTTTCCAGCACTACTCTCCAAACAACTTTAAAATAACATAAATCAAATTTTGAATTGGCATAGCCAACATGAGGTCAGAATGAGACATTTTTCAAGCACCAAACAAATTAAGAGATCAGAAAGATAGGTCTATATCGCTAGGGTGGGAGAAGCCCAGAGCACATGGGTTGACAATATCAGCTGTGGGCTCAAGGGCAGCTATGGCTGAAAGAAGAGCAGGTTCAGGAGTTCTCAGCCCAGAGATGGTAAGGGGTTTGGTCAGAAAGAGAATATGGAGGACCCATGTGAACTAGCATGGGCACAGGACAAGATACTTTTTGGCAATTCCATTACCCTTACTTAATTCTAAGGAGGAGAGTAGCCACAGGAGAGTAGAAGCTCTGGTTGAAGTTTCAGGGCAGAACTTTTGACTGTGATGAATGAAGGGTTCTTCCTGAGCCATGAGCATGAGAAGGAAAACATACCTTTCTTGAGATCACATTACCTTAAAAGCATGGGAAACTTTCAAATCCCAAGAACTGTCTTTGAGAATAGCAGCCAAAAAAATCATGAAGGTTAGGCTAGTGTCCTGACAACCAGGTGAGGAGAGGGCAATTTTAAAATAAGCTTCAAAGAGATAAGTTGGGAAAAAATGATAAAACAAACAAAAATAATCTGTCCATGAAGAGTTATCATAGTGAGAGGAAAAATCAAAATACAAACTTGAAAGAAAACAGTGATATGAAAATAGCTACCAGCTAAGCTTCAAAGAAATGAAAACATTTCAAAATATGAAAAAGGGGGGAAATGAAAGAGAATAAATATGAGGCAAGAAATAAGGAAGTAAGGTCAAAAACTATTATTTTTTTTAAAATTGGGATGGGCAAGAAGAATATTCAAACTAAAGAGTATGAAGAGCAAGTATTTTATTGACTTCACTCTGATCTGAACCAAGAAAAGTATGTTGAACATGCAGAGAAAATTTTGTGCAGAAATACTTCAAATTTAAGAGGGAAACTAGTGGAAACTAGTAAATATGATAGGAGGGCTTAATGGGGTGTGTAAAATCACAAAACAGTAAATTTGATTTTGGAATTTGGAATACAAAGTAAGGAATTAAATGTAAAGAAAATATAAGAATCAATGATTTGCTTTATGTAAATTAGAGGAGTAAGATGAGACCACTTCAAATATGGATTATTAGAGCTTATCATGTTATCTTTCTTTTACTGTCTTCTTTGAAAAGGGATGAAGTAGGGAACAAAACAAAGGGTAAATTTTTGAAATTCTATGACATAGGGAAAAATACAATTAATAATAACCATTTTTTATTTTGTGAGTGAATTGATACCATTATGTTCATGGTCATTATGGTATCAATTCACTCACAAAAGAAAGAAAAAATAATATAAAGTATTAAAAATCAGAATTCAATAATATATTGTTATCTAAAAAGCACACTTGCAATATAAATGTTCTGTGAGAATTTAGCACCAGCTTGTACTCTTTCTCTTTTTCTTGGTACTCTAAGATCAGCCTCAGATTTTAAAGGGAGAGTTTTGACACTAAATTTGACTAGGTTGAATTGATCTTGACTGGATTAAGTTATAGCCTTCCCCACCTTCTGATTGAATCAAGATAGTGGGGGAGAAGAGCAGACATATGTGGGGATGCTGGAGGCTTCGATGACTCCCTGGCATTTTGTAGACCCTCATCTTACCAGAATAAGTTCAGAGTCCTCCAATCAGAGGGACTCAGAAAAGTGATGTTATAAGCAGCATAAATGAGAGTAGGTAAAGGAAATAGGGATCTTCTGTCTCAGAACCACAGAGAGAAGAGGTGGCAATGAGAGTGACACCATATATGAGTCTCTGAGATGGTTAAGCTAGTGTAGCCAGATGGGTAAGGAGGCTGTTGAAGGGAACACCCAGCCACATGTAGCTGTTGCCTTTTCTTTCTCTGGATCACTTTTTATTTATTTAATAACTAATTATAAATTAAGATATAGTCTCCAGATAATTTTAATCTTAACAATTCACACAGAGATAAAATGAAAGGCTATATAAGAGAGTCTTATGATTCAAACAAATTGAGAATAGTAGTGATGGCAACAGTTTACAATAAGGTTAGCAGTAAAAATAAATATGCTTAAAGATATAAATATTATTAATGACACTATAAGTATTTTACATGATACAAAAGCTCTTGTAAATGATATTAAATAACAAATATGATGTGTGTTCATGCCAAATGGTATAGCACATAAGTGTTTAAAGTTGAAGAAAAATCTAAACCAATCACATGAAAAATAGAAAGCAAAATTTTAATAATTTCCTCTGACCCTTCCAACACCTGTTATGGGCTCTTATGATCTCAAGCTTGGATTATTGCAATAGCTTGCTGGTTGGTCTTCCTTTCTCAAGTTTCCCTCTACTTCAATTCATTTGCCACTCAGCTATCAAACTGATATTCCTAAAATACAGATATGACCATATAATTTCCCATCCCAACCCCACCATTCAATGTATTCCAGCAGCTTCCTAGAACCTCCAAGATCAAATAATCATCCCCTGATTTTCAAAGTGCTTAATAATGTAGTCCTCCTTCCTATGTTCCCAGTTTTCTATACCTTACTTTTTTCAACATTCTTTGTGATTTGGTGATATTCTTGGTTTCTTACAACAAAAACTCCATATCCAGACTTCAGAATTTTTTAAATTAGCTGCCTACTATGCTTGAAATGCACATTTCCTCCCTATCTCTGCCTCCTGATTTGCCTGGTCTCTTTTAAGTATCAGTTAAAGTCCCACTTTCTGAAAGAAGCTTTTCCCAGTCCTCCTAAATAATTACCATTTTTGGAAAACATGGAAAAGTTTATCTGTCAATTTATGACCAAGCAAGACATAAAGAACATTATAAAAAATGAAATGTATAAGTTTCATTACATTAAATTTAAAAGGTACAAATAAAACCAATACAACCAGGAATATAAGGTAAACAGCAAATTTGAGGGGGAAATTTTATAGCAAATGACTGACAAAAGCCTCATTTCTCAAATATGTAGAGAACTGAGACAAATATATAAGAACACAAAGCATTCCTCAATTGAAAAGTAGTCAAAGGATATGAACAGGAAGTTCTCAGGGAAAGAAATTAAAACCATCCATAATCATATGAAAAAATGCTCCAAATCACTATTGATTAGAGAAATGCAAATTAAAACAACTCTGAGATACCACCTCATACCTATCAGATTGGCTAAAATGACCAAAAAGAAAAACAATAAATGTTGGAGGGGTATAGAAAAATTAGGACATGAATACACTCTTAGTTTAACTGTAAACTGATACAACCATTCTGGAAAGCAATCTGGAATCACACTCAAAGGACCATAAAACTAGCATACCCTTTGCCTTAGCAATAATACTACAGGGTCTGTATTCCAAAGAGATAATAGGGAAAGGATCTGCAAGTATAAAAGTAATTTTAGCAGCTCTCTTTGTAGTGGCAAAAGTCTGGAAAACTAAGGGTTGTTCATCACTTGGGGAATGGATGAACAAGTTCTGCTATATGATTTTTTTTTTATCCTGGGACTCCATTCTAGGAGCATAGGGCCACAACCAGTAGGCAATGGGTCGCTCAGGGTCACCCAGCTGGGAAGTGTCTGAGCCCGGGTTTGAACCTAGGACCTTTCGTCTCTAGGCCTGGCTCTCAATCCACTGAGCTAGCCCAGCTGCCCCTACTTTAGGTTGCAGTTTCTTTAGCAGATGTAGTTTTTACAGGGTGGGGTTGCTAGCCCCACGCCCAACCCTCCTCCTTTTTCATCCGGGCTAGGGACCGTCCTTAGCCCAGGAGTGGTAAGGGTGGGCGATAGGGATCAAGGGACTTGCCCAAGGTCACACAGCTGGAAGTGTCCGAGGCCGGACTTGAACCTAGGACCTCCAGTCTCTAGGCCTGGCTCTCAATCCACTGAGCCACCCAGCTGCCCATACTGCTATATGATAGTAGTAGAATATTATCGCACCACAAAAAACAATGAATGGGATGAATTGAGAAAATTTTGGAATGCCTTATACAAATTGATGCAAAATGAAGTGAGCAAAACCAGGATAACACTGTGTACAGTAACAGAAATAATATATGATCAACTGTAGAGAACTAAACTATTATCAGTAAAGCAAGTTTCCAAGATAACTATGAGGGATTCATGATTTAAGAAAAAAAAAAAAAAGCTATTCACAGCCAAAGAAGGAACTGTTGGAGTTGGAGGCAGAAAAAAGCATGTCATATTCCACTGTATTTCCTTCATGAGACTTTTATCATATGTCAGCAATACAGAAATAGTATTGCATGAAAGTACTGATAAAACCAATATCAGACTATATGGGGAGAATACGAATCCCAAAATGTCAGAAAATAATTATTAATTTTTCCTAAATGTAACAGAAAAAATAAATAAGTAAATTTTCATAAATATTATGTACTTTCCCTTTAAGACTATACCAAGTTTATTGTGAATACAACTTACCTTGCATAGTTGTCTGTGTATTGTCTCAACAGTTCCATGAGAATAATAAATATTTGGTTGTTTTTTTGCCTTTTTCTGTATCTCCAGTATTTAGCAAGGGGTCTAGTAGGTATATAATATTGATATTTGCCTGACATAGTTTTAATATTCAAGGTCTGAAGGAGCTGATTTCAGACTTAGATCAAATATAACCAAAAAAAAAAGTCAAAAGTTAAAAAGCTAAATTGAATTTTTAAAAATTAGATATAATAGATTACTGGCCATTCATAAGTGGTAATTGAAAGGAATAGACATATTCCTCAGCTATATATGACAACTTTTAAAAAGTGGCTACATACCAAGGCATAAAACTTTATTACAAATTCAAAAAAAGCAAAAATGTTAAGTTTATTTTTACTAAGCATGATACAATAAATATAATCATTAAGGGGATTTGAAGAAAAGAGTCGAATTTCAATAGAAAATAAATTTACCAAAGAATAAACTAGAAATAAACAATAATTGGTAAAAGTAATAGATAATTTCAAAATAAGGACTTACTATGGAATAAAGAATAAATTGCAGAAACAGGAGATAGTTCCATTAAATAAAATAACAACAATGGAACAGTACAAAGTCAGGGGAAATATTCACATTTCTAAACATTTTCAATAGGAAAGAGCAAAGAATTGGGATGTGTAATTAAATACAGTATAAAAGGAGAAAGTTCCAAGTACAAAAATGACATTATAAAAAAAGAAAGCTATTAAAACTAGGAATTTGTTCTTTAAAAAACTAATTAAGGGGCAAATTGTTTCAAATTAATTTTGTAAAAGAAATGAAAATCAAATAGACAGAATGTAAAAGGAAAAAAGGAGAATTTGCAATAGATGAGTAAATAATGTAAATTAATAGAAGCTATTTTTTCCAATTATATGCTAACAAAACTGAAAAATTAAATGAAACAAATGAATACAAAAATATAAAATATTCTGACTAGCAGGATTGGACATAAGGAATTAAATGATCCAATATCAGTAAAGCAAACAAGCTATAAGTAAGTTTCCAAAGGAAAAAAAAAATACAGGACTAAAAAGAAAGATTTAGAAGTGAATTCAATCAAGCTTTCAAAGAACACTTACTTCTAATATCATAAAAATGATTTGTAAAAATGGAAAGAAGTGATTTTACTAAATGCTATGTGTAGATCTTATATTTAAGACAAATGTGGATCTTATATTTAAACCACAAACAGATAAAGCAGATATAGAAAATAAGAGCTAATACCTGTGACAAATATTTAATATAAAGTAATTAATAAAATGTTGCCAAAACTTCAATAAAATGTCAAAAATATTATATACTATGACCACGTTTAACTTACACCAAGAATGAAGGGTGTCTTTAATATTATAGATATTATAAATATAGCCCATGTTAATAATCAAAACAAAATCATTTAACTACATCTAGATAAGCAGAAAAGGTTTCTGATAAAAATATAACATCTATTTATACTATAAAAATTAAACATAGAAATAAATGGATACTTTCTTAAAACAGTGAACAGTATCTTTCAAAAATCAAGAGTTCGTATAATCCATAATGAAGAAATGCTAAAAGTCTTTTCAATAATATCAGGACAAAGCAAGGGTATATACTTAGCCTATTTTTATTTATAACAAGAAAATAGAAATTAGAGTACATGTAAGCAAATAAAAAACAAAATTATAGATTGTTATAGATATGATGATTTAATTAAAGAAACTTAGAAATTCAACTATAATTAAGTGAATCAATAACTGCAATACAGGACATAAAACAAATTCATAGAATTGCTATTTTGCTACTTCAGTAATATAGGATATAGAATAAATTAATGAAAAAATAATTACTCTTTCAAAACTCATAAGAAATGTAGTCAAAAAGATACTATTTTCAAAATAACTACATAGTCAATAAATAATGTGGGAGTCCCCTTTCCAAGATAGCTAGGAATTCTACTAATATAACTAACTATAAGCTATTCTTTATAGAACTAGAAATAGACTTCATCTGCAGGTAAATTAATTGTTCATGGTTGGATCATGCTAATACATTAAAATTAAAAATATTATCTGAATAAGTTAATGTGTTCAGTGCCATATCAAATGACCCAAGGATTACTTTATAGAACTAACAAAATAATAAAAATAACAAAATGATCTAGGGAAACAAAAGAATCTCAAGGGAAATAACATGAGGGAAACTGACATGTAACAGGATCAAGAAATGTGAGACCTTGAACTAGACTACGAAGCAGTAATTAGTAAAAATAATTTGGTACTGCTTTAAGAAAAATGAAGCGTTAATTAATGAAACATAGGCACCCAATTAATGAAGCACGGGTACCCAAAATCCAGAAGGAAATATGCGGTATAGGTTGGATGCCAATTATGGAGGTAAGCATGAAAATGCTAGGAAAACTGGATACTAATATGGAACAAATTAGACATAGATCAACATACCATATCAAAAGTATAATACCTCCAAATAGATGCATGACCTAAATATAAAAGATCATACCATAAATAAGAAAATAATTTCTATTACTACATAGGATATTTATTCAACTATATAAAAACAAGAACCATCTCCTAATGTAATGGTCAAAAGCTAGGAACAGGCAATTCTCAAAAAGAAGAAATGCAAGCCGTCAGGGAACCATGTGAAAAAAATGATCTAAATCAGTTGTGTAACTCTTTGCTCAAAGGGCCAATTTACATGGAACTCTCTCCTCATTGGTGGAGATTAATTGCTAAATACCCTATGTGAGGAGCAACCAGAGTGGGTGAGAGTATGAGAGAAGTAAAATCTTGGGCTCTTCTGGCTTCTCTATGTCAAGAAATGTGATTTCACACAGAAAAAAAAGAAAACAGCTTGATCACATGGGTCAATGGGAACATGACTGGTGATGTAGACTCTGAGGAATCACCCTAATGCAAATATCAACAATATGGAAATAAATCTTGATCAATGACATATGTAAAACCCAGTGGAATTGCTCATTGGCTATGAGAGGGGGGTGGAAGGAGGGGAAGGAAAGAACATGAATCTTGTAACCATGGAAAAATATTCTAAATCAATTAATCAAATAAAAATTTTCAATCAAAAATAAAAATAAGAAATGATGTGATTCCAACCTCTCTTCAGAGCCCTAAAGAAAGAAATACTCTGGGAAGAAGCTGACACGTAGGACCTGTAACATATATCCCTATTTCCAGCTTGCTACATTACAGGCTTTAGAGAATTTCCCCTTGGGTGATATCTGGGACTCTTTCTTGGTTGAGCTGAATTATATTGCTCCTGGGAGAATTCATTCATTCAATATTATCTGGTATAGATTTTCCTATTTACACTTTCTCTGACTTCTGTTTTGCTGTTGACTTGGATGAACTGACTTAGTTACTATGTGCAATTATTATAGAACTGGCAAGTGGATAGGGGAAAACATTGGATATAAATGTTGGGGCTCTCTTTCACTGTTAAGAAATAATGATGAGGACTGTAACTTGAACCTGAAAACTACTTCCTCTTGATTAATGATATTTAAGGAAGCCGAGAGATAGAATTTGAGTCCAATACTCCTCTCTCTAAGTATATGGGCAAAACAGTCCCACATGCACACACAACCTTTACACTAACAATACAAGTTCAGATAGCACCGAAGTTCTACTTTTCAGAAAATAACAGCTCCAAACTACAAAACAGAAAAGATGGAAAAGCTTGGAAAACATCTAAGCCAGAATAAAATCAGCGGTAATGGCCAAAAGCCTCTTTTCTCTCCAGTGAAAAATTTAAATATCAACTTATGATCAATTGTTCCTTGTGTTCCTCCCCCATTATGAGTCAACACCAGTCCTGAATCTTGACCCACACTCTATATCCAAGCTCCTCTTGCCCCTGTCCCCAGTGCCCAGTTCTATCTGACTCAGATAAGAAATTTAAGCCTGCTTTCCCTATATTGGGCATCTAACTGTGTCCAAAACCCAGCAACCTACCCTTTGTATGTGTATCCTACTTCACTGAACAGTACTGTGTGAATATTCCAGCTTCAGTATTCAATATACAAGCTTGCTAGTATGTACTTTTGCTCTTCTCTCCCATCTTGTGTTTCTTTGGTTTTTGTCTAGTGGTGGTGTGCCTCTTAAGCCAACTTGTTCTCTTAGAGCTATAGCTGAAGACTGTGCAGCAATCCAGGAACCCAACCTAGAATCCAGGTATTACTTGGCTGTTTGTTTTTATTTGTTTTACTTAGGCAATATAGAAAGCAAGAGCTAAATTGGGAATTATTTACTTTTGGTCTCTCCAGGATTGTGAGTAAAGGCAAAGCTCCAAAACACATGTCCCTCTGCCTTTTTCCCTTAGCAACATAAGTGGAAGAGACTGCTATCTTCCCCAGCAAGTTACTTTGATATTCCAAACTTCCAAGTCTGTATTAAGACAATCTCACACTCAGCAAACTTGAAAAGATAAAAAAAGAAAAATGACAAGTTTTTGGAGGGGCTGTAGGAGGACACATTGATATATTGTTGGAAGACCTAAGAATTGGTCTGAGCCTTCTGGAAAGAATTGGAACTGTGCTCAAAAAGGAGTACCAGCATCCAATCCCAAACGAGGAGCTCCCATACAAAGGGAAGAATTCTCTGGATATAGAGACTACCAAAAGTTAGAGCTTTTGCTCATATTTCAAGGCAAGGAAATATCACATTGTTTGCAAATGGAGACAACTTGTGAGAAAAAGCTCAAAAGGAGAGGAGTGGTGGCTTCTCAGAGCAACAGCAGTGCAGGAGCAACAAGAACAGAAAAGTTTTGTAACAGCTCAGCACATTCCCTTCCACCAACTCTCAGAGAGAAGGGATAGCTAATGGGACGAGCAACAAGGTTTAAGACATTTTTATTGTGACTTTTTGCATGGCTGGCTACGATGCCAGCACATTTCAGGGAATATGGAGGAGTCAACAGCTTTTCTTTCCTCTCTCCCCACCCCGATTCCTCTGGGCAGGACTGGAGCCAATTTCTAAGCATATTCCTTTATTCTACTATAAATTGCAAATGATGGACATAATCATGTTTTTCATAAACACCTGTGAACAGCCCAGACATGTACCTCTCAGGGTGTCCCTAGTGTGTCCTTAACCCAAGAAAGCTCTCGTAGTTTTAGTCAATGCAAAAGAGCATTCTGATGGGAGCTTTTTTCTTCCTACCTCCAGGCTGGGAACTCAGCCTTTGGTCCACTATTAGGAACCCAGCCACCATCACCATCATCCCCTCTGCCCTTCTCTATCAAGAGGAATATAATATGAGCCATTTGCCCAGTGTTTTTGTGTTGGTGCAGTCATTCCTCGAGACATCAATGAGTCTAAATCCCACTTCATTTTGATGACCTTGATGAAATAGTAATATCTAACATAACATGAGTCCTTTGATCCACCAATATATAGATATAGATATAAACTACAGTTTATATGAATGTATATTATATGTGTATATGTATGTTTATAATATAATATACATTGTATACAATATTGTATAATTATATATGTGTTATGTATATATGTGTACATATGTATGTAAATATAATATGGGTGTATGTATGTAGATATAGATAGACAGACAGGCTAACAGACAGACAGAAAGAGAAATCCCACAAAGATCAAAACAGAACCCCAAAAACATATGGAGCAGAACCTTTTGGTATAGCAAAGAACTGGAAACAATAAGGATGTACATAATTGGAGAATGGATAAATAAATGTCATATAAATAAAATGTATTATTGGGTTTTTTTAAATGATGAAAAGGACACATACAGAGTAATCTTGGGATACTTACATAAACCAGTGTGTCAATTATGACTAAATTGAGCCAATGACTACAGGTACAGAATGAGACATATGTTTTAAGACATAGCCAATGTATGAATTTGCTTATTCAAAATACACATAGACACACATATATGTATATTTGTTACAAAGGAGGACTTTTATTTTGGTGGAGAGGAACTGTGAAAGAAGAGTGAGGGTAGAAAAAAAGCATAGAAATGAAACATTTTAAAAATATAAACAAGAAAGCAGAAGGAAATTCAGAAGGGAACACAGATAAGCAAAGAAATGTTGGTAATACTGTGTTAAAAAAACAAGCTGTACAAAATAGAGATACATGATTTTCCATTCATGCTTCATCTTTATGTTCTTTGCTTATCAAAGTGATGATGGAGTTTATTTAGTCCATAATAAAAAAATTAAAAACAAACATAAAAGGACTTTAGGCCCCTGAAATTTTTCTAGATTCATGATTATATTTTTTGTAATTTCTTTTTTATTTAAAAACTTGAGCAATTGTCAAATCATACTAAAATATACACTACAAATCAATAATGAGGCAGCAGTGGCTTGGTGGATTTAAAGCATTAGGCCTACAGTTTAGAAGATGTAGGTTCAAATTCTGAGGCTGACATTAGCTCTCTACCCATAGGTAAGTCATCTAGCCTCTATGTACCTCAAGCCACTTTCTCAGACTTTTGTACTACGTTACAGACAGGCTATACCAACATCAGAAGTTTTATTGCAAATAAGGATTAAAATAACAAAAGTGAATTACTTCCCAAATCTTGATTGCATGGTACATATTCAAGTGAAGTACCCACATTAAATGATAGCAGGCTTGTGTAGAAAATATAATATAGAGCTCATAATCACAAAGACATTGGGTTTAATTCTGCTTCTGATATCTATGAGCTCTGTGGTCACTGGAAAGTAACTTACTCACTCTGAGCTCCATTTTTATTATTTGTAAAATGGAGATAATACCTTTAGCACCTACCTCATAGGGTTTTAGAGGGACCCAAGTTAGCTAGAAAACATTTAACAAACTTTAAAGTATTTAATTATTTCTATGTGCAATTGTAATATTTGTGATTTTAAATAGTTTTTTGTCAAATACTTGAAATATATGAGGACAGATCAAAACAAAGAGGCGAGCGGGTGCAGCTGGGTAGCTCACTGAATTGAGAGCCAGGCCTAGAGATGGGAGGTCCTAGGTTCAAATCTCGCCTCAGACACTTCCCAGCTTTGTGACCCTGGCCAAGTCACTTGACCCCCATTGCCTACCCTTACCACTCTTCCACCAAGGAGCCAATACACAGAAGTTAAGGGTTTAAAAAAAACAAAGAGGTGAATGTTAAATTTTTATTTTATTTTCATCTTAAACACTCACATAGACATCATTTCATTGGCTCTTGCCATAGTCAAGTAATAAAATTTTAAAGAATAAATGTATCATTTATATATTGCTTTTGCCTTTTGGACCTTATACTTTAAATGCCTTTGTCATCAGAAAATGGATAGCTGCAAGAATAAATCATTTTTAGTCATTTACATTCTAGTCTAAAATTGAGACATCAAAGCATCTATTTCTTTAAACTTGTCAGTTATATCCTCAATACATTCTCCAGTTCTGAAGGGTATCCCATCAATTATAAGACAATCCTCTTCAAACTGGTTTTCACATAGGATATCTTCTGAAGCTTCTGTGCTGCACAGAGACACCTAAAGAGAATAACAGCACACATAGTTTACAAGCCCCATAGAAAGCATCCCTAGACTTAAACTATATACTGGCAAGTAACTGAAAAAAAGTCCAGTGAGGTATTGTGGACTGTGGAAGAGAATCCTGGGTGTGAATTTGGAAGATACAGTTTTGTCAGAGTAAATATACCATGTAAACTTTCAGAGCTTTGGTCTCTGTGTGAATAAAGAAACTGACCCTGATCCCAGTACGGGATGGCTCACATCAAGACACTGCTTGGTAAAGTTTTATGAAGCACAGGGAAGACCTCTGTTGATGTGAATTTGTAACTCTCGCTGGTGTTTTTGTGATGAAGTGTGCAAGCCACAAAACCAAGCTGAACAAGGTTTGGAAGGAAGCTTTTTGTCACCAAGTGTCATATCTGGGTTTGTTTCACAGAACCTCCCCACAGAACATGCCACATACACACAGAGACACGTAGTCAGCTTCTCTGAAGTCAATAGCAAAGGTTAATACTATGAAAGCTGACTTTGTTCCAACATTATTATAAAGTATATTAGAAATGTGAGGCTTTTTATCATAGGTATTTTTATCTTGATTCTCTATTAGATTAGTGTGAATCATTTTAAAGTCATCACTAGTAGAGAACAAAGCCTCTTATCACCATGCATCTTCTTTTAGTGGCTGAGGTTAAATACTAATAATGGTTTTGATGTGGTCTGGAGAAGCATGAAGGGAAAAATATTTATGAGATGTGAACACGAAATGTTAAGGCATTGTCCTAAGTCCTTTTTTCCATTTTATCTGCCCTCTCTTCTCTCCTTTCTTACTCCTCCTCCCTCATTTCTGTTACTTTTTCTGTTCCTATTTATCTCTGTCTTCATCACTCTATCTTCCTCCTTTTTTCATCAGGTTCAGTTCTCCCTTCTCTAGTCCATTATTCATAGAGCCGCCAAAGTGATTTTCCTAAAGAACATTTGCTGTGCTACTGTTCTACTCAACAAACCCAAGTGACTCCCTATTACAGTTATTTGTCCTTCATTTAAAGGGATCAATGGCATCATAAAGTGATGTCTTGACTTGAATGTGAATTGGATTTAAGTGAGGCAGAGTTGCCCAGTCATCAACCTCTCTCTTTTCTAGAGTCATCCAAGTCCAATGGCAAGACAAAAATCAGAATGATTTATGATGACCAAGGATGCAGTGGATGATCTTGGCATCTATTTCTAACCAAGCTCTAAAGGCTGCACAAGCACTTGCATCAGCCATCTTTGTGGTCATTAGAATGGACTGTTCTTATCTGTTCATTCCACTAGGAGAAGTCTTCCCACCCTTAAGGTAGACATTCCTCTAACTCACCAATGGGTTTGAGGCCTGTGGGTTACCCTCAACCAGGTTTAGCCCAGCTGCCAAGATGATTTACCAGAGTATGACTGTTGTGCATTCTATAGCTTCTCTTACCTGGGGCTTATTACCTCGAGTATCTAATACAAACTCCTCTATTTGGCAATTAATGTTCTTCAAAAATTGTCCCCTACCTAACTTTCTGGCCTTATTATATATTACACTCCCTTAAACAATCAATACTCTCTTTGTTACTGCTCCCTATATAGAACACTCCATCTCTCACTTATGGCCTTTGCTAAAAAGCATTCCTTCCTCATTCATATTTCTGAAGAGATGCTTAAAACTTAGCCTGCCATCTTTGGGAGTGCTAATGTCTAACCTTCATATTGCCTTGCACTTATTTTGTACATACATATACCTGTTATTTGCCCCCAAAGTTTTTAATCTTGTCAAGGAAAACAATTTTTCATTTTTGTCTTTATAACCTTCGAACCTAACACAATGTTAGAACATATTTGGACTTAATGTTTGTTATTAGGTTTCTTCCAGACTCTTTTAGAGGCATATGCAAAACAAAAAGAATTAAACACTTGTAATTTAGATAAGTACTTTTTGTGCATCAAAAATTCATGTTTTACTAATATTCAAATTATCTCATAGATCTGTGATCTCATTGTTTTCATAGTTCTTTAAAAAAATAGATTTAAAGGTAATCACATATGCCCATCCTGTACAACTCATGTGCATATTCTCCCAAGTCATCACCACCACAGGTATACCCAGTGCTTATAGGGTCTTTCTAACTTTCTCCTGACCACATGCAGCTACCAGTGGAGTATTCTGATCATCCATTTCCTCACCCTTGTTATGCAACCAGCCCATCCTTTCTTCTTGTATTTATCATTCTTTGATAAGATTATTTATTCATGTTCTTTTGATTTCCTCATTGATTATGTGTGCTGACCCATAGTATTGATTCTAAGAAGGAAGGTAAGTGTTAAAAAAAGTGCTGCTTTATGCCTCACTGACAAAATAAAACATTGGTAAAATGTTAGAATTAAGAAGATGGACCTTTGCTTTTGTGGGAAGCTTGAGATTAGAAAAGAGCTTTGACATTTCTAAAAAGCAGTGTAGTCACTATCACATTCAACTCTGGGTCCAACTTCTTGTCATTATACTACCTATCCCAGACATTCATATTGAAGAACAAACTTTATAGATTATCTATGCAAAAGTAGATTGAAATCTGGGCAATCAACATTCTTCATCTACTTGGCCTTTCCCATACAAGTGATGAGAGATCCCTTCCAGAAAGTCCTGCAAAGTTTTAAGGCTTAATGAAACACACAAACAGGAGCACATAGAGATCATCACTGTCCATTGTGAATTAGTCTTCTACTCGGACTCTGGGCTAGATTTCCCCCAGACATTTATAATCAGAGGGTCATTAGCGAGGTCATTTCTGATGTTATATATTCCAAGAAATCTTGAATGATTTTGATGTCTGTAAGATTCTTTTATAAAAGAGAGTCTAAGACCAGGTTTTGTTCAATCAAAGCAAAAGCTTTTTCATGATCAATCCTGGCAATCAAAAAATAAACAGACTCCGGGTTAAGATGGCGGCAGAGTAAGAAGAAGCTCTTAACCTCTCCTGACCAAAACACACAAAACTCCTCAAGGGGACATAAAAACAAGTCCAGACAAATGGAGGAACCCCCACAACAGGGCACAGCGTGGAAGGTACATGGAATCGAGGCATTTCCATGCTATAAAGGGGTGAAACAGCCCTCACGAAATCGCGGGCTGAGCAACCACCCCACCCCCACCCCCTCCACACACAACATCTATAGCTCCAAAGCCAGCTAAAAAGAAATAGAGCAAGTTTGGGGCACCCATCGAGTCATTGGCAGCTCCAGGGCCTGTTCCTGAGAGCAACAAGACTTAGGACCCCATTAAGCCAAAAAACGCAGGCGAAATCTGAACACGGGAGCAGGACGCTGGGCGCAGAGCACAGGCTGAGAGCACAGGCACTGCGGAGGCGTGGGTGGAGGCAGACACAACCAGGAACTAAAACCTAAGTGGGGAACCAGTGTGGATGGGTATACGACTGTGGAAGCAGCGCCCTGAGACTTGTAAAGGAACCTCCTGCAGAGGATCAAGCAAGGGGGTCCACCAGGGGGCTTGACCTTGGAAAAAACCAGAACTCAGACCTGAGGAGCCAATAGATCGCGGACAGACACTGAGCGCGAGGATAAATCTGAGAAGCTGCTGGGCTAACAATGGCTACTCAGCCTCAGGAAGTTCAGAAGAGAAAGAATAACAACAAGAAAAAGAAGTCTTTAACACTCGACAGCTTTTACACAGAGAAAATCCAGACAACCGAGCAAACAGAGGAGGAGAACAAACAAGCATCCGGACCCTCCTCAAATAAGGAAAACTCCTCACAAGCTATGGAAGAGTTCAAAACTGAGATTTTGAGGAAAATGGAAGAGATCTGGCAAGAAAATAACTGTTTAAAAGGTAGAATCATGCAATTGGAAAGTGAGGCTCAGAAACTGAACACCAGAGATGACCAGATTGAAAAGGAATACCAGAAGATTATGGCCGAAAACCAGAAGATTATGGCCAAAAACCGAAAGAATATAGCTGAAAATCAATCCCTAAAGGCTAGAATTGAGCAAGTAGAAACTAATGATCTCTCAAGACAACAAGAACAAATAAAACAAAGCCAAAAGACTGAAAAAATAGAAGGAAACATGAAATATCTCAATGAGAGAGTGACAGACCAAGAAAACCGGTCTAGAAGAGACAATTTGAGAATAATCGGTCTTCCAGAAAAACCAGAAATTAATAGAAACCTGGACTCCATACTAACAGAAATAATTCAGCAAAATTGCACTGAAGTCCTACAACAAGAGGGCAATATAGACATTGAAAGGATTCATAGAACACCTGCGGTATTCGATCAAGAAAGGAAAACACCAAGAAATATCATTGCAAAATTCAAGAGTTTCCAAGCAAAAGGAAAAATCTTACAAGAAGCCAGAAAGAAACAATTCAAATATCAAGGAGCACCAATCAGGATCACACAGGATCTGGCAGCCTCCACGCTAAAAGACCGCAAGGCGTAGAATACAATATTGAGAAAGGCAAGAGAGCTGGGCCTACAACCACGGATCAACTACCCATCAAAATTGACTATATATTTCCAGGGGAAAGTAAGGGCATTCAACAAAATTGAAGAATTCCAGGTATTTGCACAGAAAAGAACAGGACTAAATGGAAAGTTTGATATCCAACCACAAAAATTGAGAGAAACCTGAAAAGGTAAATAAGATACACAGGGGAAAGAAAGAAAACGTATAATTTTTAAATTTGCCTTATTAAGGGCCTCAGTGAGATCTAATTATCTGTATTCCTATGTAGAGAAATGTTATGTTTAATTCTCTGTAGTGAACTCTATTCACTATTATAATATTCACTATTATAGTAATCAGAAGAATAATCAACAGGGTGAGGGTGGAACACTAAATAATCTAAGATGGCATGGGGGATGGGAAAGAGGGGGTGAATAGCAGGGGACACCAAGAGAAACTTGAGTGAATAAGAAAATAGAATATTCTATTACACACAAAGAGGGCATGGGAGGGAGAGGGGACAAATACTATTATAAGAAGGAGAGGAAGAGAGCATAAAAAGGTAATAATCAAACCTTACTCTCAGTGTAATCAACCCGGAGAGGGAAGAGTAGCTATACTATCCATTGGGAAATAAAACTTTTATCTAACCCTTCTGAGAAAGTTAGAAGGGATAAACCAAGGGGAGCAGGGGAGTGGGGAGGACAAAAAAAGGGAGGGGAGAAGGGAGAGGGAATT
>NC_058134.1:26317489-26376102 GCF_016433145.1 Gracilinanus agilis
TTGAATGTAATGGACCTCTGTACCAGCAGCAATACAATGACCCAGGACAATTCTGAGGGATTTATGGTAAAGAAAGCTACCCACATTCAGAGGAAGGACTGCAGGAGAGGAAACATATAAGAAAAACAACTGCTTGAACGCATGGGTCGGGGTGGACATGATTGAGGGTGTGGACTCGAAACTACCACACCAATGCAACTACCAACAATTTGGAAATTGGTCTTGATCAAGGACACATGACAAAACTAGTGGAAATGCGCAGCGGCCATGGGTGGGGGTGGGTGTGGGGGGGGGGGTTGAAAGGGAAAGGTGGAGCATGAATCATGTGACCATGTTAAAAATGAATATTAATAAATGTTTAAAAAAATAAAAAAAATAAACACAATGAGATCTTTTATTCTCTACATATTTCAGTTAATTGTGAAATAGTAAAGATATGGTCAGTCCATTATTGAATATTTAATAAAACCTCTTTATTTCTTGCAAAAACACTTAGCAAGGATACCCTTGATTTATATATAGATGTCTCTCACAAAGATTATTGTATGAATGGAAGAAGAGTCATATATTATTGCCAATATATCAGCAAAAACACATATCACATTTCAGATTTTTGAAGCACATTTGCATATGTGTTATCTCATTTAATACTTGCAATAACTCTGTAAGATGACAGGTATTATCATCCCCAAGTATGCAGATGAAGAAATGAAAATTTCGGTAAGTTTAGTGACCAGTCTAAAATCACACAGTTACTAACTAGTAAAGCTTAGCTAAAACCTGTATCTTCTGGGTTCCGGGTTAAGATGGCGGCAGAGTAAAATGCAGCTCTTAACCTCTCCTGACCAAAACATACAGGACTCCTCAAGGACACATAAAAACAAATCCAGACTAACAGAGGGGCCCCACAACAGGGTGCAGCGTGGAAGGTACGTGGAATCGGGGCATTTCCATGCTATAAAGGGGTGAAACAGCTCTCACTAAATCGCGGGCTGAGCAACCACCTCACCCCCACCCCCTCCACACACACCACCTATAACGCCAAAGCCAGCTAAAAAGAAATAGAGCAAGTTTGGGGCACCCATTGAGTCATTGGCAGCTCCAGGGCCTGTTCCTGAGAGCAGCAAGATTTAGGACCCCAAAAAGCTAAAGAACGTGCACGGACTTTGAACACAGACACAGAGCGCAGGCTCGGGCGGAGGCATGGGTGGAGGCAGACACAGCCGCGAGCTAAGGCTCTGAAACCTTGAGTGGGGAACCAGTGCAGGCGGGTATACGCCTGTGGAAGCAGCGCCCTGAGACCTGTAAAGGAACCTCCAGCAGACAATCAAGCAAGGGGGTCCACCAGGGGGCTTGACCTTGAGAAAAACCAGACCTCAGACCTCAGACACAAAAGACCGCATACAGACCCTGAGTGCAAGGATAAAGCTGAGAAGCTGCTGGGCTAACGATGGCTACCCAGAATCAGGAAGTTCAGAAGAGAAAGATTAACAACAAGAAAAAGAAATCTTTAACACTCGACAACTTTTACACAGAGAAAATCCAGGCAACCTAGCAAACAGAGGAGGAGAACAAACAAGCATCTGGACCCTCCCAAAATAAGGAAAACTGGTCACAACCTCTTGAAGAGTTCAAAACTGAGATGACTAGAAAGTTGGAAAAGATTTGGTTAGAGAAATGGGAAATAGCTCAAAAGGAAATCAGGAAAGAAAATAACAGTTTAAAAGGCAAAATTTTGCAATTGGAAAGTGAGGCTCAGAAATCAAATGAACTGATAAGCAAATTGAACACCAGAAATGACCAGATTGAAAAGGAAAACCAGTCCCTAAAGGCTAGAATTGAGCAATTAGAAGCTAATGATCTCTCAAGAAAACAAGAACAAATAAAACAAAGTCAAAAGACTGAAAAAATAGAAGGAAACATGAAATATCTCAATGAGAAAGTGACAGAACAAGAAAACAGGTCTAGAAGAGACAATCTGAGAATCATTGGTCTTCCAGAAAAAACAGAAATTAATAGAAACCTGGACTCCATACTAAAAGAAATTATTCAGCAAAATTGCCCTGAAGTCCTACTACAAGAGGGCAATATAGACATTGAAAGGATCCATAGATCACCCTCTACACTCAATCCAGATAAGACAATGCCCAGGAATATAATAGCCAAATTCAAGAGCTTCCAAGTAAAAGAAAAATCTTACAAGAAGCCAGAAAGAGACAATTCAAATATCAAGGAGCACCAATCAGGATCACACAGGATCTGGCAGCCTCCACGCTAAAAGACCACAAGGCTTTGAATATGATATTCAGAAAGGCAAGAGAGCTGGGCCTGCAACCACGGATCAACTACCCATCAAAATTGACTATATACTTCCAGGGGAAAGTATGGGCATTCAACAAAATTGAAGATCTCCAAGTATTTGCACAGAAAAGACCAGGGCTAAATGGAAAGTTTGATATCCAACCACAAAAATCGAAAGAAACATGAAAAGGTAAATAAGAAACAGAGGGAAAAGAAAGAAAACTCATGATTTTTAAATTTGCCTTTTTAAGGGCCTCAGTAAGATCTAATTATCTGTATTCTTATGTGGAGAAATGCTATGTATAAGTCTCGGTAGTGAACTCTATTCACTATTATAGTATTCACTATTATAGTAATCAGAAGAATAATTCACAGGGAGAGGGTGGAATACTAAATGGTCTAAGATGACATGGGAGGTGGGAAAGAGGGGGGTGAATAGTAGGGGACATCAAGAGGAACTTGAGTGAATAAGAAAAATAGGATATGATATCACACACAAAGAGGGCATGGGAAGGAGAGGGGACAAATACTATTATAAGGAGAGGAAGAGAGCATTAAGAGGTAATATTTAATCCTTACTCTCAGTGTAATCAACCCGGAGAGGGAAGAGTACCTATATTATCCATTGGGATATAAAACTCTTATCTAACCCTACTGAGAAAGTCAGAAGGGATAAACCAAGGGGAGCAGGGGAGTGGGGAGGTCAAAAAAGGGAGGGGAGAAGAAGAGGGAGGGAATTCATTAGGCCTTTAAAAACAAAAAGAGGGGAATAATAAGGGAGGGGGTAGAAAGGGAAGTTAATCAAGGGAGGGGATAAGGGATACCTGCTTAATAGCAAACCACTGGTTTAAAAGGAAATAGTTTTAGAAGAAGGGGTAGGAATAGGGGAGGATACAAAAATGTCAGCAAATGCACAATTTATAATTATAACTC
Organism: Gracilinanus agilis; assembly: GCF_016433145.1. Lineage (NCBI taxonomy): Eukaryota > Metazoa > Chordata > Mammalia > Didelphimorphia > Didelphidae > Gracilinanus > Gracilinanus agilis. The sequence continues at coordinate 26,320,724 of NC_058134.1, forward strand.
TGAATGTGAATGGGATGAACTCGCTCATAAAATGGAAGCAAATAGCAGAGTGGATTAGAAACCAAAATCCTACACAGGTGGACATACACAAGTTTAAGATTCAGGGCTTGAGCAAAATCTTTTGGGCATCAAATGAGAAAAAGAAGGCAGGAGTGGCTATTATGATCTCTGACAAAGCTAAAGTAAAAATAGATATGATTAAAAAAGACAGGGAAGGTCATTACATCCTGATTAAAGGCAGTATAAACAATGAGGAAATAACACTGCTTAATATGTATGCACCAAGTGGCATAGCATCCAAATTCATAAATGAGAAACTGGCAGAGGTCAAAAAGGAAATAGATAGTAAAATTATAATAGTGGGAGATCTAAATATTCCTCTTTCAGATCTAGATAAATCAAACCAAAAAATAAATAAGAAAGAGGTAAGAGAGGTGAATGAAGTCCTAGAAAAATTAGATTTAATGGATATGTGGAGAAAAATAAATAGGGACAAAAAGGAATACACCTTCTTTTCAGCTGCACATGGTACATTCACAAAGATTGACCATGTTATAGGGCATAGAATCATTGCAAACAAAAGCAAAAGAGCAGAAATAATAAATGTAACCTTTTCAGATCATAATGCAATAAAAATAATAATTAGTAAGGGCACCTGGACAGGCAAATCAAAAACTAATTGGAAATTAAATAATATGATTCTCCAAAACCAATTTGTCATAGAAGAAATCATAGAAACAATCAACAATTTCATTGAAGAGAATGACAATGATGAAACATCCTACCAAAATCTGTGGGATGTAGCCAAGGCAGTACTCAGGGGGAAATTTATATCCTTGAGTGCATATATAAACAAATTAAGGAGGAGAGAGATTAATGAATTGGGCATGCAACTCAATAAATTAGAAAGCGAGCAAATTAAAAATCCCCAGATAAAACTTAAATTATAAATACTAAAAATCAAGGGAGAAATTAATAAAATCAAAAGTAAAAGAACTATTGAATTAATAAATAAGACTAGAAACTGGTATTTTGAAAAAACAGATAAAATAGACAAAGTACTGATCAATCTAATAAAAAAAAGGAAAGGAGAAAACCAAATTGACAGTATCAAAGATAAAAAGGGAGACCTTACCTCTAATGAAGAGGAAATTAAGGCAATCATTAAAAACTATTATGTCCAATTATATGGCAATAAATATAACAATTTAGGACATATGGATGAATATTTGCAAAAATATAAACTGCCTAGATTAACAGCAAAAGAAATAGAATACCTAAGTAATCTCATATCAGAAAAAGAAATTGAACAAGCCATCAAAGAACTCCCTAAGAAAAAATCGCCAGGGCCTGATGGATTCACAAGTGAATTCTATCAGACATTCAAAGAGCATCTAATCCCAATACTATACAAATTATTTCAGATGGTAAGCAAAGAAGGAGTCCTACCAAATTCCTTTTATGACACAAACATGGTTCTCATTCCAAAGCCAGGGAGATCAAAAACAGAGAAAGAAAACTACAGACCAATCTCCCTAATGAACATAGATGCAAAAATCTTAAATAGAATACTAGCAAAGAGACTCCAGCAAGTAATTAAGAAGATCATCCACCATGACCAGGTGGGATTTATACCAGGAATGCAAGGATGGTTCAACATTAGGAAAACCATCCACATAATTGACTATATCAACAGTCTAAGAAACAAAAATCACATGATTATCTCAATAGATGCTGAAAAAGCCTTTGACAAAATACAGCATCCATTCCTATTGAAAACACTGAAAAGTATAGGAATAGAAGGACCTTTCCTAAAAGTAATAAACAGTATATACCCAAAACCATCAACAAACATCATGTGCAATGGGGATAAATCAGAAGCCTTCCCAACAAGATCAGGAGTAAAACAAGGATGTCCATTATCACCTCTATTATTCAACATAGTACTAGAAACACTAGCAGTTGCAATTAGAGAAGAAAAAGAAATTGAAGGTCTCAAAATAGGCAATGAGGGGACTAAGTTATCACTCTTTGCAGATGATATGATGGTATACTTAAAAAATCCTAGAGAATCAACCAAAAAGCTTGTAGAAATAATCAACAACTTTAGCAAAGTTGCAGTATACAAAATAAATGCACATAAATCATCAGCATTTCTATACATCTCCAACACATTAGAGCAGCAAGAAGTAGAAAGAGAAACACCATTTAAAATCACCCTAGACAATATAAAATACTTAGGAATCTATCTACCAAAACAAACACAGCAATTATATGAAAACAACTACAAAACACTTTCCAAACAAATAAAACTGGATCTAAACAATTGGAAAGCCATTGACTGCTCATGGGTAGGACGAGCTAACATAATAAAAATGACCATTCTACCCAAATTAATTTACCTATTTAGCGCCATACCTATCAAACTACCAAAAAACTTCTTTACTGAATTAGAAAAAACTATAACAAATTTCATTTGGAATAACAAAAGATCAAGAATATCAAGGGAAATAATGAAAAAAAAAGTGAAGGAAGGGGGCCTAGCAGTACCAGATATTAAACTATACTATAAAGCAGTAGCAATCAAAACAATATGGTACTGGCTAAGAGACAGAGAGGAGGATCAGTGGAATAGACTTGGGGTAAATGACATCAGCAAGACAGTGTATGATAAACCCAAAGAGACCAACTTTCGGGACATGAATCCACTATTTGACAAAAACTGCTGGGAAATCTGGAAAATAATATGGGAGAGATTAGGTTTAGATCAACATCTCACACCCTACACCACGAAAAATTCAGAATGGATGAATGACTTTAATATAAAGAGGGAAACTATAAACATGTTAAGTGAACACAGAATAGTATACTTGTCAGATCTCTGGGAAAGGAAAGACTTTAAAACCAAGCAAGAGCTAGAGAAAATTACAAAATGTAAATTAAATGGTTTTGATTATATTAAACTAAAAAGTTTTTGTACAAACAAAAACAATGTAGTCAAAATCAGAAGGGAAACAACAAATTGGGAAAACATCTTTATAACGAGAAACTCTGACAGGGGTCTAATTACTCAAATATACAAGGGAGTTAAAGCAATTGTATAAAAAAATCAAGCCATTCCCCAATTGAAAAATGGGCAAGAGACATGAATAGGCAATTTTCAGGTAAAGAAATCAAAAGTATCAATAAGCACATGAGAAAGTGTTCTAAATCTTTAATAATTAGAGAAATGCAATCAAAACAACTGAGGTATCACCTCACACCTAGCAGATTGGCTAAAATGAAAGAAGGGGAGAGTAATGAATGTGGGAGGGGATGTGGCAAAATTGGGACACTGATGCATTACTGGTGGAGTTGTGAACTGATCCAACCATTCTGGCTGGCAATTTGGAACTATGCTCAAAGGGCTATAAAAAAAATGCCTGCCCTTTGATCCAGCCATACCCTTGTTGGGTTTGTACCCCAAAGAGATCATAGATAAACAGACTTGTATGAAAATATTTATAGCTGCGCTTTTTGTGGTGGCAAAAAACTGGAAAAGGAGGGTATGTCCTTCAATTGGGGAATGGCTGAACAAATTGTGGTATATGCTGGTGATGGAATACTATTGTGCTAAAAGGAATAATAAACTAGAGGAGTTCCAGGTGAATTGGAAAGACCTCCAGGAACTAATGCAGAGTGAGAGGAGCAGAGCCAGAAGAACACTATACACAGAGACTGATATACTATGGTAAAATAGAATGCAATGAACTTCTGTACCAGCAGCAATGCAATGACACAAGTCAGCTCTGAGGGATTTATGGTAATGAACGCTACCCACATTCAGAGGACGGACTGCAGGAGAGGAAACATATAAGAAAAACAACTGCTTGAACGCATGGGTCGGGGTGGACATGATTGAGGATGTAGACTCAAAACTACCACCCATTGCAACTATCAACAATTTGGAAATAGGTCTTGATCAAGGACACATGACAAAACCAGTGGAAATGTGCGTTGGCCATGGGTGGGGGGAATCAGGGGGGTGAAGGGGAAAGTAGGAGCATGAATCATGTAACCATGTTAAAAATTAAAAAAAAAACCTGTATCTTCTGAGTCCCAATCTACTGTTCTTCTCACTTTACCAAGCTGATTCTTTTAGTTTAAATAATTACAGCATCTACTTTATAATATCTGTGTATGGACTGTCCGTGTTAAGTCTTTCTTTAGTAATTCTAGGTCATTTCAATACTATTGTCTTAATAACATTGTCATCATTATTGCTGCTTAAGAAATGCAAACAATTAGCCCAAGAACAACAAAATTAGAAATTCCAATCTGCATTTTGGAGATCAAATTATATATTCCCAGATTAAAGATAATGGAGCTTTGATTGCTTGTTGGGTCTTGGGTGTATGTGTAGGTATGTGTATGTTTGTGTGTATGCATGTGCATGCATGCAGGTATAAGTATGTTACTGGGGAGATGATGAATTATACATTCTATTTATTATTCCCCTCAAATAAGGAAAATCATTGAAAGCAATCTGTGGTATTTGGCATTCAAACCTTAAAGAAGAAATGAATAGTGGAAGCATTACTGTGATACAACCAATATCTGTCTGCCAAAGACACCCACCCATTTTCTACTTTCCCAACAAGGATTAGGCTAGTTTTCCCTAAAAGGTAACAAAGTTATTCCTAGAATCTAATTGGCTTTCCTTGTTGCAGCTTCCTGATGGTATCTTGACATATTGTCATGTCTTCCTGGTCATTTAAAGCTCATCTATATAGTCTGAGCCTTTCAGACTTTGTAGATGTCCCAAGACTGTGTGAGTCACCAGAGTCTGCCCTGATGACCAGTAATGCTTCCATATAAAAGCTAGGAAAGCTATGTTTATTGAAAATAGGTAATACTGTATCTTTGTTCAATATTCTTTCTATTATACAATCAAGTAAACTTCTTTTTTAAGTGCTGAATAACCTATTAATGACTCCTTTCATTCCATATCACACCTGAACTAATGAGTGCTAATCAAGCTTGCTTGCCTTTAATATTTACAAAATTTTGAATCAAAAATATCTCAAAGAAGATATTCTCAGGAAATAAACATACTTAGAATCTGAAAATGATAATTTTGGTCTTTTTGGATTGCTTATTTTAAAAATTCAATTGTCCCTTTGCCTAACCTAGTCTCTAGTCACATTTAACCTGCTGTTAAAAGCTGCATCAACTTCTTGAAACTACTAACTATGAAAGGGAATTCATTATTCTCTTGTCTATGTTGAGTTAATCAACCAAAAACTTAAAAACACTCCTACTTAACACCAAGAAAGGGAGCTCACAGTCATTTACTTTGAGAGCTCCACCCTTTTAACTCAGTCAGAAACTTGTGATTCCTTTGATAAGAGTTTATACCTTTAGAGGATGAGAGGTGTGAATCCCACAGACACTGCCCCCTGGGCAGTCCTAGACAATTTGGAAACTGTGATTGGCCTGTGAAAAGGGGAAGGGGCAATAAATCATCATAAAAGCAAGCCCTGAACTCCCTCAGAGCAGATTGTCTTTGAGGACATAGTCTGAAGAAATTGTCTTCTGACTGGGGAGTCTTCAAGGGAGCCTTGCTGGAGACTGTGGCTTGGATTGTGGGTTTGGAGCTCTGCTTCAACTTAGACTCTGACTCCTGGACTACCTCATTGGGTGAGTGAAAGGGTGACTCCTTTCCTAAGTTCTTAAGAGACTAGCTTCCATCTTGGAGGAGGCTGCACTACCAGCCTTCCTGGTTGAGAGCTAATTAATCTCTGTCTGGATTAAGCAGACCCAGAGTAAAACATTTAGGTTGATAAGATAGAAAACCTTTCTAAGCCCCTTACATTTCTCTTCTTTATTGTTTCTTCTGTATTTGTATATGTTTGTAAATAAATTTCTGACTAAAGATATAATAAATACTGGTGACCATAAAATTTCATATAATCCTTGTCCAATTATTCATTTTAACCTTTACATAACTATGATATATGTCATACTTATAAGCAGCTTTATCACTCTAAATAATGCTTCCAGACTCTTCCACTGATTGGCAAATTCCTCCTAGTATTTCCATTTTTTTAAAGTGCCTAAGCAACCATTCTCAGTCTTATCTTCTCCCAGCTCTACTTCTAGCTGAATTTTAGAGATGAAATAACTGAGAACCAAACAAGTGCCTAAGATCACACTAAGACAAAACATTAGATGATTTGAATCCGGGTCCTTTGACTCCAAAACTGGTATTCTTTTTACTACCTCACAATACTTAAACTTGTGATCCAATTACAAATGAGTCTATTTCTATGAACAAACTACTTTTTTAGAACAATTCTGAGAATTTCAGAGTTGGAAGAGAACCTAATGGTCATGTAGTCCTTTCTCCTCTCCAATATATCCAATTAGTAGTCATTGAGACTTTGTTTGAATACCTTTAGAAAGAGGGAAATTTATTACCTCTCAACACAGTCCACTTCACTTTTAGATAGCTCTGGTAGGAAAATTTCCTCATATTAGAAGCTCTTAATTTTTGTGTGTGTCAAAAACTCCCTGGGTAGTCTAATAAAGCCTATAGACTCCTTCTTAGAATAGTTAATTTTTTCCTTCTTAATTCTTAATTGAAATAAATGCTAAATTTCAGCTAGAAGTTAGTGAAAATAAAGATGTACTCATTTTCTCATCCAAGTTCACAATCCTCCTGATGACTATCCATAGAACCTTGGGGTGAGAGGGTGGGAGGTGATTCAGAATTTTTGCCTTTATATGGATGTGACTTCTAAAATTCACAGTTTGACCCTTTCATTCCAATTAGAACAAATTTACATTCTCTTCCACATGGCAGAATTTCAAATACTTGATGATAACTATAATAATCTCCCCTTCTTCAAGTTTAATATTCTCATTTCTTTCAACCAGTCTTCATATAGCAAAACCTTCGCCATCTGAATTGTTCTTCTCTAGAAACTCTCCATCTTAGCTCATCCTTAATTGTGGTGCTGAGAGGATTTATTTTTAATATATTGCATTAGAGGCTTAAATCATTTCCTTTGCCTCTGTACTTATTCCTTTGCTCCTAGGAACTTCAAGGAATGGCTCACCCTAGACCCTGGTATATAGAAAGGGAGATTATGAAATTTGTCTTACTCACTAATAAGACCCAGTTTGTATCAGATGCACCTACATGAAGTAAAATTGAGTCCTTCAATTTCATATTAAGAAACATTATAGAAGGTCAGTCTTGAACCAGGCAGAGCTTGATTTCTCCCCACAATCACTGGGGGACATGGGACCAATTACATGACTGATCACCATTACCTAGTGATGAGGAGGGGTGAAGAATTTTTATGGACCATCTTCCCTTTGACTATTCACCAATTAGATATGTCTTGTAATGTCCAAGCAAGGGGCTGAATAATGAGCTCCAAAGTTGTATTTTGGAGTCTGTGCATGGGAATTTGTAGGTCTTCGATCATGAAGAGAGATCATTGACCAATTAACTTATTTGTTATTGCTATCCTGATTACTAAATTGTTTTTCTTACCTGGGAGCCAGTCTCTTGGAATTTATAACCACCACGGTATTCAGAACTGTATATATGGTCTGATCTAGATAGGGTGCAGAACTGTGGAGCTATCACATTCCTGCCTTTTTCAATGCAGTCCATGACTGAATTATTTTTTGACTGTCATATGCCATGGCTAATTCAATAGTGGGCTTGTGGTCCATGAAAATGCCTAGATTATTTTTTAGAAAAACTTAGTCATACCTCCCTCATCCTGTGTTTATGAGGATTTTTAAACCCAAGTGTCACCTTTTATAATTCTCACTCTAAAGTTCTATATTTTAGATTTAGTGTCTTAAACTAATCATTCAAGGTCTTTTAGGGTCTTTGCTCTGTCATCCCATGTGTTAGTTATCCCTTCTACACTGGCATCTACACTGGAATCATCTATTTCTCTATGAATTCTTCTTTTGTGGAGGAGAGGGAGTTGATCTGTGATAATATTCCTATAGGGAACTCTCAATGAAGAAACCTCCTCTTGGACTAGTCATTAAAAATATCCTTCCTTACAAGATGACAAAAAGTAGTAACTACTTTTTGCATCTAGCAATTCAAGCAATTCTGGTTCCAGATCCACCTAAATTCAGTGATGTACCATCTAGCCCAACATCATGTCTACACAAACACCATAAAAGACTGTCAAATGCTTTAATCAAGCCTAGGAAAACTATATCTACACCATTCTCATTATCTAGTTATCCAGATGGCTTTGTGCATATATGCACATGTATGATTAATAAAAGGGAGAATGAGGAGAAAAAGAGAGAAGAAATTAAATTTACCAAATGATATCATTTTCCCTTGCAAATATTAAGTTCTTAATTGTTGAAAGAAGTAGGAGAGCTACGTGAGTGCCGTTTCTATGCCGTGGAACATTCTTTTTTTCTGACCAAGCTTCTTTTAAATACCTGAGCTACTTTACTTGTACCACACTCCATCATTCCTGCTGCTTCTGACTCATACTAGTCCTGTGTCCTTGGACAAGTCCTTTAACCTTTCTAAGCCTCAGATTCCTCATCTCTAAAATGGAAGAGTTAAGGCATAGCCCCAATGTAGAGATAAAAACAGGCAACTCCTTCCATTCTATGTGGAGGTGGGGGACTATGCAGATGGAATGCCCAGACTCTGTGGATGTATTAGTTTTTTTGTGTTTTTTCTGAGCTGATTTTTTTTCCTTTCTCATTCATTGAAAGGATGCCTCCAGCCTCCATAAGTAGGAGAAAGGGACATAAATATTAACAAACAAAAGTAACATAAAAAGAAAATATGTCAATACAAACTTTTATAAGAAAAGAGAATGGTTGACCTAGATGAATTCCAAGTCTACTTTTTACCTCTCAATCCTATGATCATCTGATTATTGAACTAAAGGTCACAGGAACCTTTGAATATTCACATTCAACATACATTTTAATATGTACAAAATGATGTTCAACCTAAAAACTCTCCACAAGAACAATTCTGCTTTTCTAAGGAAAGCTTGAAATGACTGGTCTGCAAGGAGAAGTAATATGAAGGGTCCTAAATACCTTTCCTCCTGATTGTATTTCATTTCCACATGCATCTGACTCCCCTAATGTCTTCACAGGTTCTTCTGCTTCCTTCAGCATTTGTTCCAGATCTTTTAATACATCTTCTGTCTCAGAGACAACTGAGAAAACATCAATAGTAGGGTTAAAGTGTTACCTCCAAGTTAATTTGATGCATTTTATTTTTAAAATCAATCAAAGTAAAGATAAAAGATAAAAAGAAACACTTCTTGTTGCTTTTATAGCTTTACTGTCTAGTGGAAAACAGTCCTTAGTAGTGAACTATTGAGGACTCCTCATCAAAGTAGGTGATAGACCTCCTATGGAGCCAAGCACTGTAAATGATTATAAAATACCTTTGGAACAACTACAGCTAGCAAAAAAAAATGCCTATTACAAAAGCCACATGGGAAAAAGGAAAGTGGAAAAGCATGGGAACTTAGTGATATCTGGGGAATTCTGAATATGTGTGGGAGAATCTTGGCTCTTATACTTGTTTTCTACATACTCCTGAACAAATCACCTAATCCCTGGTGCCTCAAAGTTCATATCAATAATGTGTGAATAAAAGGATGAAATCTGGGTTAAAGCTTCTAAACTGTAAATGAATAGGAAAGCTAAGAAACTTGAGAATTCTTTTATATTCTAAGATCAAATAAAGCAAAAAAATCTATAAATCACTCATATGGCATGAAAACACATATTTCACATATCGCTAGTCCTTTTGAAACTCTGAATTAAATAACAAATCATTATCATGATGATAGATGCCATGAGAGCACAGATTGAGGAGAGGAGGCCAAATGTGAACCAAGGCCATAATGGCAGCAAATGGAGTATATAAGGCACTCTTCTAAAAAACACCATGGTTCTAAGGACAGGACCCAAAGACCCATCCCTCATCAACATCCCCTCTGGTCACAAAAACCTGATATATCACTTCCTGTTATTTTCTGTACATTTGGGAGTTTAGCAAAGTTTTTTTTCTTATAGGAGCACAGTTGAAAGTATAAGCAAAATAAAAAAATATATATTGCTGATCCCTTAGGGCTCTAGTAAGCTGTTAGAAAAGTAGCATCATGATGTTGTGCTTCATGGGAATGCTCATTCTTATTGCATTTCATTACCTGAATTAAAAGAAAAAGATCTCTTGCAAAACTTTTTTACCCCTGATGAAAACTGACTCATAGGTGCAGTCCTGCTTTTGTATTTTGTTTCTCATCAAGCTGAATCCAAAGTTTAAAAAGAAAAGTATAGGCAAAATGGAAATTTAGGTGAGCAAGGCATTAGGAACAAAAAGTATAGGACAGACTTTCCAGCAAAAAGTCTTTATTAATACCTTAATTAGAAGATAACTACCAATTTACATGTATGCAAACATGTGATTACAATAATAATGATATATGGCATTTCTATAGCACTTTAAGGCCTATAAAGTGTCTTATATACAGTACCTTATTTGAGTATAAAGTAGCTATCTGTTATCAAGAAATATAGTAAATAATCTGAGTAGGTCAAAGAAACGCAGTTTGGGTCAAAAGAAGGATAAATGGGGATATTAGAGTGATTATAAGGTGATTGGAGGAGGAATGAAGGTAGGGAAGGTATATAGGAGATAAGGGAAATGGGGTATGTAGGAGAGGGCAGCTCAAACAGGTTTATTCTCAGAGGCTTGAGACACAGGATACAGGGAGGAAATTAGGGCCAGTAAGAAATGTTTAGGTTTGGCTGGAGGGTTTCTCTTGTTAGTTTCAAAGTCTCCTGAAGGAGGGATCGAGAGGGCCCCTCCCTGCCAGTGAAACTGATGGCTGGAGGAAGTCTCGGGTAGGTACTTCCTGTCAAGATGGATGACCCAGTTCTCTCAAGAAATAAAAGAAAATGATTCTTTCCTCTTGGCCCTTGTCTTAATTTTCGACACAATGACTCACTACACGGTTTGAACAGGTAACAAGGGGATTTATTAATACCAGGGTCAGTCAGAAGGGGGAGGGAGGTTCAGAATTTTCTAACTGCTGCTAGGGAGAGGGTGATGGTGGGGGATGGGTCACAGAGAGGTTAGACAGAGAGAGACCGGCTCTCCCAGTCAGGAAGATTTGACTGCCTTTTAAGTAACGTCTTTATCAAACCCAGGGATAACTTATTTGAGGATACTCTAATTATCTAAAGAAACTAAAATGCACAATGTTCAATCACCAAACCCTCCCTTCCAACCAGAACCCAAAGGAAAAATTGGGGAAGGGGAGGGATGGAGACGGGAGATCAGGGAGAGTTCCAGAGAAATGAGATAGGTCCAAATTTCCCCAAACAAAATAAGCACAGGCCAAGGCCAAAGCAAAAAGGCCAAAGCAAAAGCCTCCACCCACAGCAAAAGCCAGAAAGCCAAAGCCCCGTCTGTTGGAACTTCACCTCTATTTATAGCTTTAAGTTCTAACTGACTTTCTGAACATTCTAAGATGTTTAACTGACTTTTGTGACTGTTAGAAATTACAGAAGCAAAAAGTTTCGGTTAGCCACCTTGCATCACAGGCATTATTATGACCCTTTTAATATATGAGTAAACTGAGGCTGCTAATTTATAAACTATCTACCCCTAATAACCAACAGAGATAGTAACTGAACCCAATTCAGGAAGCAAGGGGATTTACAGTGCACAAATCACCATGCCTAGAGTCAGGAAGACCTAAGTTTAAATCAGGTTTCAGATATTTACTCACTCATGTGACCCTGATCTAGCCACTTAACCTCTATCTTCCTCAATTTCTTCAACTATAAAATGAGGATAATAGCACCTTCATCATAGGATTGTTGTAAAGGAAAAAATAAGATAATAATTATAAAGTGAATAGCACAGTGTCTGGCATATAGTAAGCATTAAAAATGTACGTTATCACCATCATTATTATCACTGTATCAACACAATGTGGTCTCTTATCAATATAAAGACAACATCTCAGAAGTATTCTTTCAGTTTTAATTTCTAATGGCTTGTGATGGCACAAATATACATTATATCGCAATAGATAGGTAGGTACATATATATAAAAATAATAGTCTCTTACATCAAGTCATATATTTTGTGCTCGATAATAGGATATGCACATGGATAAGTATAATGAAAGGTAGAGCATAACAGGACAAAGAGATCTACAGATCAGAGGAGAGAATGCTTTTACATGGGAGGAAGAGATAGTACATGAGGTATGACTTGAAGGAAGAAGAGGCTTGAAGGACATCGGCAAATATAGTAGACCAGGTAGAAGCCAAAGAAACCAAATTATATAATTACTTCAACAAAGATGGAAAAAAGCACCAAGGAGAGTATTATGGAAATTCAAGGAGAAACAACAGCAGGTCATATTTTCAAGGAAGTTCAGCATAAGGAGATATTTAGAGGCTTACCAGCCCTGCACAGAGCCTTCTAGGGAGGTCTTCCCAGATCCTTCCAATCTTGGGATTGGCCTGAGGTTTGCAGCTCTGTAGGAGGACTAAGCATGAGCTCAAGGATTCAGCTCAAACTGGGCCTAAGGCTATATGCAGTAGAGAGAAGAGGAATAGTGAGAAGCTGTGTCACTCTGATTGGAAAGTTAGATCTTGTATCCAGTACTAACTGAGTCTGAGATCTGAGATGGTATACCATGACCAGGAACAGAGATAAGGACCAAGCCTGAGGCTGTAGGTTGGCAAAGGGCAAGAAGAGAGGCAGGCAGAGGCTGTGTGCTTCTGACTCTGGAGTGTAACGATTAAAAATGATAAAGGCTGGACTTCCTGGTTAAGATGGCAGCAGAGTAAAGAGCAGCTGTTTAACCTCTCCTAACCGAAACATATAGGACTCCTCATGAAGACATAAAAACAAATCCAGAGGAACAAAGGGACCCCACAATAGGGCACAGCATTGGAGCTACGTGGAATCGAGGCATTTCCATGCTAAAAAGGGGTGAAACAGCTCTCACTAAAACATGAGCTGAGCAACCCCCTCCCCCACCCCCCACCACCTACAATGCCAAAGCCAGCTCACAAGAGTTAGAGCAAGTGTGGGGCACGCATTAAGTCATTGGCAGCTACCTGGGGTCACCAGGGCCTGCTCCTGAAAGCAGCAAGACTTAAGACCCCAAGAGGCTAAAGAATGCATGGACTTTGAACACAGACCCTGAATGTAGGCATGAGTTCAGGCGTGGACCTAAGCACAGACACAGATCCTGAGCGCAGGCGAGGACTCAGATCCTGAGCTCAGGCACGGACCGTGAGTGGGGACCCAGTGCAGAGGGGTGCACGACTGTGGAAGCAGCACCCTGACACTGTTAAAAGAGCCTTGGGCAGAGGAACAAGCAAGGGGACCACCAGGAGGCTTGAACCTGAAAACAACTAGACCTGAGACCTCAGGAGCCTAAAGAGCGCAGACAGACCCTGGGTGTGAGGATAAACCTGAGAGGGTGTAGAGCTAGCAATGGAAAGCCAGAGACAAGAACCCCAAAACAGAAAGATCATCAAGAAGAAATCTGTAACACTCGACAACTTTTACACAGAGAAAATACAAACAACAGAGCCAACAGCAGATGAGAACAAACAAGTAATCATATCCAAACCTTCCCAAAATAATGAAAACTGGCCACAAACTATTGAAGAGTTCAAATCTGAGATGATGAGAAAGATAGAAGAAATTTGGCGAGAGAAGTGGGAAATAGCTCAAAAGGAAATTAACAGGTTAGAAGACAGAAACTACAATTGGAGAAAGATGCCCAAAAATCAAATGAAATGGTAAGCAAATTGGAAACCAAAATCTGGTAAGAAAATAACAGTTTAAAAGGCAAAATTTCACAATTGGAAAGTGGGGCAAGTAAATTGAAGAGCAGAAGTGACCAAATTGAAAAGGAAAACCAAAAGATTTTAGCTGAAAACCAGTACCTAAAGGCTAGAATTGAGCAATTAGAAGCTAATGATCTCTCAAGACAGCAAGAACAAATAAAACAAAGTCAAAAGTCTGATAAAATAGAAGGAAACATAAAATACCTCACTGAGAAATTAACAGAACAAGAAAACAGGTCTAGAAGAGACAATCTGAGAATCATTGGTGTTCCTGAAAAAAGCAGAAATTAATAGAAATTAATATAAATTTGGACTCCATACTAAAAGAAATTATTCAGCAAAATTGCACTGAAGTTCTACAACAAGAGGGCAATATAGACATTGAAAGGATCCATAGATCACCCTCTACACTAAACTCTCAAAAGACAACCCCCAGGAATATAATCTCCAAATTCAAGAGCTTCCAAGTAAAAGAAAAAATTTTACAAGAAGCCAAAAAGAGACAATTCAGATATTAAGGAGCACCAATCAGGATCACACAAGATCTGGCAGCATCCACACTAAAAGAATATGATATTCAGAAAGGCAAGAGAACTAGGTCTACAACCAAGGATCACCTCACCATGAAAACTAACTATATACTTCCAGGGGAAAGTTTGGGTATTCAACAAGATAGAAGATACATTAGAGCAGCAAGAGGTAGAAAGAGAAACACCATTTAAAATCACCCTAGACAATATAAAATACTTGGGAATCTATCTACCAAAACAAACACTGCAATTATACGAAAACAACAATAAAACACTTTCCAAACAATTAAAACTAGATCTAAACAATTGGAAAGCCATTGACTGCTCATGGGTAGGACGAGCTAACATAATAAAAAAATGACCATTCTACCCAAATTAATTTACCTATTTAGCACCATACCTATCAAACTAACAAAACACTTTTTTACTGAATAAGGAAAAACTATAACAAAGTTCATCTGGAATAACAAAAGATCAAGAATATCAAGGGAAATAATGAAAAAAATGTGAAGGAAGGGGGCCTAGCAGTACCAGATATTAAACTGTACTGTAAAGCAGCAGTAATCAAAACAATATGGTACTGGCTAAGAGATAGAAGGGAGGATCAGTGGAATAGACTTGGGGTTAATGACGTCAGCAAGATAGTGTATGATAAATCCAAAGAGCCCGACTTTTGGGACATGAATCCACTATTTGACAAAAACTGCTGGGAAATTTGGAAAACAATATAGGAGAGATTAGGTTTAGATCAATATCTCACACCCAACACCAAGAAAAATTCAGAATGGATGAATGACTTGAATATAAAGAGGGAAACTATAAATAAGTTAAGTGAACATAGAATAGTTTACTTGTCAGATCTCTGGGAAAGATTTTAAAACCAAGCAAGAGTTAGAGAAATTTACAAAATGTAAAATAAATGGTTTTGATTATATTAAACTAAAAAGTTTTTGTACAAACAAAAACAATGTCGCCAAAATCAGAAGGGAAACAACAAGTTTGGAAAAAATCTTTATAACAAAAAACTCTGACAGGGGTCTAATTACTCAAATACACAAGGTGTTAAACCAATTTTATAAAAAAATCAAACCATTCCCAAACTGATAAATGGGCAAGAGACGTCAATAGGCAATTTTCACATAAAGAAATCAAAAATATCAATAAGCACATGAGAAAGTGTTCTGAATCTCTAATAATTAGAGAAATGCAAATCAAAACAACTCTGAGGTATCACCTTACACTTAGCAAATTGGCTAAAATGAAAGAAGGGGAGAGTAATGAATGCTGGAGGGGATGTGGCAAAACTGGGACATTAATGCATTACTGGTGGAGTTGTGAACTGATCCAACCATTCTGGCTGGCAATTTGGAACTATGCTCAAAGGGCTATAAAAGAATGCCTGCCCTTTGATCCAGCCATTGTTGGGTTTGTACCTCAAAGAGATCATAGATAAACAGACTGGTACAAAAATATTTATAGCCGCACTTTTTGTGGTGGAAAAAAACTGGAAAAGGAGTGTATGTCCTTCAATTGGGGAATGGCTGAACAAATTGTGGTATATGCTGGTGATGGAATACTATTGTGCTCAAAGGAATAATAAACTAGAGGAATTCCATGTGAACTGGAAAGACCTCCAGGAATTGATGCAGAGAGAAAGGAGCAGAGCCAGAAAAACATTGTACACAGAGACCAATACATTGTGGTAAAATAGAATGTAATGGACTTCTGTACTAGCAGCAATGCAATGACCCAGGACAATTCTGAGGGACTTATGGAAAAGAATGCTACCCACATTCAGAGGAAGAACTACAGGAGTGGAAACAGAAGAAAAAACTGCTTGAACACATGGGTTGAGGCGGACATGATTGGGGATGTAGACTCGAAACTACCACTCCAATGCAACTATCAACAATTTGGAAATAGGTCTTGATCAATGACACATGTTAAAACCAGTGGAAATATGCATCAGCCATTGGGGTTGGGGGGGTATTCGGGTGGTGAAGGGGAAAGTAAGAGCATGAATTATGTAACCATGTTAACTTTTCTAAAAAATAAATATTAATAAATGTTTAAAAAAAGATAAAGGCTGATATTATGAGGAAAACTAATATTGTATTTAGGCCCATGTTGATAGAATAAAATAGGATCACACGCCTGGCTATTTCAAAAATCCAGCTTCCTCCATTACATTCCATACCTTCCCTAATCCTTTCAACATTCCCCAGAGAGCACACTCAGGTAGCAAAAAAAGAGCACCTCCAATGACCCCAAGAGTCTTATATCATTCTCTTACATCATCACACTTCCTGTCTGCCTCCATTTTTTACAAGAGGAATCATGGTAAATGTAGTTTCCAAAGTCCCCAAAAAGTCCACAGGAAGTTTGTCATATATATATATCCATATCTTAAGGCTCAAATGAGCACCAAAATACCTCTAAATGGAACCCCCCAAAATTCCAAATAACACATTTCTCCCCTGAGATCCAGTAAAAAAAAGATTGGTCTTTTTTAGTGGATGTTCTAAACATAGTCAACTTCTAAATTACATAAAATTGGGGATAAAAGAAAAGACGATAAAAAACTAGCTGCATTGACAAAAAGCCAATTTGTGGCAGTCTCCTATTGACACAAGAGTGTACATTCAAAACAAATGCATTCAACTCATTTAACTCCCCATAGTTCAAATCAACTGCACCCCAAAGTTCAATTTTGGATCTTCATGATCCAGTGAAGGCTCTTCAGGCATCTTTATGGTGTCTTCACCAAACGGGTTGTTGTCTGGATTCTGGGGAGATGGCAATTTTCTTATCCTGAAATTACTCTCAAAAGAATTTAAACTTTACATTATAGATTATAAAACATACATTTCCTTCTGAGAATTATACATTACCCCCTTGAAATTACTCCTAAAAAGTTTAAATTTTTTTTTACATTATAGATTTTAATATAGACATTATGATTAAAAAAACAACACACATACACCCCTGAGGAAAATTCTAAATAACACATTTCCCCTGAAAAGGGTAAACCAGGTCAGCTAAGGATGCATGGCTGAGTCACGGTGTTATATGAAATCAATAGGCAAAAGAAATAATAATAATTTTTAAAAAAGGATAAAATTCAAATAAAAGGGGAAAAAATTAACTTGTGAATGAAATGTAAAATGTGCAAAAATATAAGGCAGAAAAAAAACTTATAAAGGGTCCTTGAATCAAGGCTCAATAAAAGTGATTTAAGCAGTTCGTTACCCATTCAGGAGCCATTGACTACAGTAAGTTGCCATTCTCAATATAAGAGAAATAAGGGAAATGTCTTTCCCTGGTCTGATTTGCCTGCACCTTCTCAGGGAATGAGCCATAATGATAGGCAATCTCAGGTGCTTTACTAGGAATTTAAATTAAGGGGAAGTCTCATCCTCTAAAGTGTTAGAAAAAAACTGCGACTCCAAAACTCAAACTCCAGTTTCAAGCCCTTCAGTTATTGGCATAGAACTTCTTCAATTCATGGTCTGAATGGCCTTTTGCTCCTTGGCACTTTTGCAGATTCTTAGTCAGCCTCCATGACCTTGTGGCTCTTTTTAGCACTTCTCCTGGTATCAGACAGAGAGACATTAAATCACAGTCCCACCATATTTATCAATAGTTGGCAGGTTACCATAGTCTCAGGCTTTTCAGGTATGCATTTATAATATAGCAAATATATATTTGCATTAAGCTTATATCACTGTAAAATCAAAAAAAGGATTAACACAAAATGAGAAAAAAGGAAAAAAATCAATTGCTCCAATTAAAAAATTTTAAAGGAAAAGCAATAAGGAAATTAAAAATAAATTCAGGGAAAAAATACAATGCTCTCAAGTATAAAAAATGGGGGGAAAGAACACATATTTCATTGCACATGTGAGGAAGAAAAATAAAAGAATGTTTTAAAAACAAAAAAAAAATAGCTTAAAACTAGTGAAGGGTTTTTTTTAACCCAAAAATGAGATTCATTTCCTTTTAAACTTTTGCATGAACTGTGAGTGTAAATGGGTTTTACAAAATAGCATTCACAATGCACATTCAAATAAAGTACCATAATTTCTAATAACACATTTTAAAATAATAATAAACAAACTCATTATTATAATCACTTGCTATGATGTTTAAAAAAATCGTATACTTGTTACAGATTCAAACCTTGGCTAAGTTATTTTCTCAACAAACTCTGTTACTGCCTCCATAGTAATTGTGGAGCAGAGTCTAAAAAGAATTCTGATAAAAAAATACTTTTGGATCTAAATTATCCTTAAGAATTCTAGATCCTTCTGATAAAAACAGGCTAAAACATAGAGACTAACATCATGCATATAGAAGCTCTTCTGGCTTCTTGTTAAAAATATATATACATATATATATAAGACAACAATTCTTCACAATAAAAAATATAAAACCTTATCCTTTAAGACAACAATTCTTTAAAATAAATATATATAAAAACCTTATGATTTATACAGAAGGGACTAGGATCTAAAGTCAATTTTAAAGACGTCTCACAAAATTGAAATTGAAATTCTCAAGGCATCAAAATCTCCAAGGTTGTACACAATTATCAAGATGGAATAAAAACTTACAACATGTGCTCCTATAGTTGAGACAACAAATCCAGTATACATAAGGCAATTTACAATTTTAAAGTGTGTAAGATGTTCATAAATGGTACAGAGAACAGCATTGTTTTGATACAGTAAAAAAAATGAAACCTTAAATAAATTAGGAAATACAATTTGAGTAACAGACAATAAGCTATACAGTCAAAAATCTCTTTCACCAGTTGTAATAGATTTGTTCACTATTTGGGAGTTACAATAAAATCATAAACAGAATTAATCTAGCAGCCAAAACTTCATTAGCTTAAATTGATTCAATGCAAGGGAAAAATCAACAAAAAAAACAAAGTTAATTCACAAAACTAATCAGCAAAATACAGTAAGATACAGAGTCTTTTTAAAACAGAAATAAAACCCATTCGGTTCTGAGGTTTTAAAATCCACCTCTGGTCCAATTCAAGGTCCAAATTCAAGGTCTTTATAACCACCCTCTGCTCTGAGCATAAGAGTTTTAAAGTTCAAAGTTCCCCTGAGTTTCAAGTTTGAAATAATCGCAAGAAAGTTTGCCATTTTACTTCCTGTTTGAAGAATAAACTAGTGCCCATGTGGAAGCCAAGTGGGGTAGGGGCTAGAGAAAAGCTTAGGTCAGGTTTTAGAAAACCCATGTGGAGGGATTGTGGGGGGGGGAGGTGTCTAAGTCCAGCTTTAAAGAAACACATGGACAGCGGAAGGTAACTAGAGAAGCTTTTTTCCAATTAAAAGTCATTAATGTCTATGAGAAAGAAGGGCATACTTCCCAAATCTGAAGAGATAGCAGCTGAAACAGTCTCTGGGATCAAACTCAAAACCGCCTGGGGAATCAGGAGTCAGCAGCAGGTAGGATCAGCAGAAGCAGAAATCAAACTTGGGAGTAGATGGGAGGTCAGCAGCAGCAGAAGCGGAGGCCAGGGTAGGAAAAATCAGGAGCAGCCACAAGTCAGAAACGTTTAGCAAAAATTAAGACCAGGTCCTGGCCACTGGGCAAAATAATTAGTAGCCCAGCGGCATTTAAAGCCATTTTCCACTTTCCCTGTAAAGCAGCTTCAAGGCTGGGGAGAACAGGGAGAAGAGCAAGAGCAGAAAAAGAGCAGGTCTGAGGCTCTGGGAAGGATTCTAAATGCTCTCAGTAGGCTATCTGAAAAATTGAGAGTCATGTTTATCAAGTGGTTCACCAAACTGTAATAATTAAAAATGATAAAGGCTAATATTATGAGGAAAACTAATATTGTATTTAGGCCCATGTTGATAGAATAAAATAGGATCACACGCCTGGCTATTTCAAAAATCCAGCTTCCTCCATTACATTCCATACCTTCCCTAATCCTTTCAACATTCCCCAGGTAGCAAAAAAAGAGCACCTCCAATGACCCCAAGAGTCTTATATCATTCTCTTACATCATCACACTTCCTGTCTGCCTCCATTTTTTACAAGAGGAATCATGGTAAATGTAGTTTCCAAAGTCCCCAAAAAATCCACAGGAAGTTTGTCATATATCTACATATCTTAAGGCTCAAATGAGCCCCAAAATACCTCTAAATGAAACCCCCCAAAATTCCAAAGGGAACACAAGAGCCGTTAAAAAGTGCTAAGAAAGCACAAAGTCATGGAGACCAACCAATCAATCCCAATGGGATTGCTGAGAAAATCTGCACAGTGCCAAGGAGCACAAGGTCAAAAAGACCATACAAAAACAGGTGGGATTGAGGTACTCCCATGCCAATACTAAGGACTTGAACTCATTGTAAAACTCAAAGTTGCGAAGCTTAACATATGTTAAGACGTAGGACTCTTGGAACTACACTGTCAGTCAGGTACCACAGGTTGGCCATCATCTGGCTCACCCATATATTCCTGAGAGTGAAGGGAATAACAGTCACTTCCCTTGCATATAAATCTGGTCCTTTTTTCTCTCTTATAGAATGGCAACTTTCTGTAGTCTTGGCTACAATTGGGTAAGTGTGGTATTATTGCATTGTGTCCTACCGACTAGTAGGATGGAAATTATATTAATTGGACCCTAATACAAGGGCCTGTTATGAATTTCTTTTCATTCAGAAATTTTATATATATAGCTTTTGATATTTTGATTCTGATTTTAAATGTTTTCTTTTTCCCAAAGTTTCATTTTCTTCTATTTGATTTTTTTTATGTTTTTGTTTTTTCTTTTGAATTTACTCATACAACCCCATAACTCAATCTTGAGCTGATCTGGGTATTTCTTTTTTAAATACCCTCATCAGGGGGGATTGTATTTTTATAAAATCCAAGTTTTAATTTTTTTGTTCGAGAAAAATCCTCAGGGAAAGAAGCTTGCTGATTCCTTAATCCAGAAAATGAACTGTTTGCAGAGAGATGCCTGAAGAATCTACATTGAATCAAGAGATCCAGAATGAACTCTGTGGTACAATTTATTGAACTGATGGGGTTTGAACAGTTACTTTGAATGTACATTTTATGCCAATAGGGGACTGCTCCCAATTGGTTTCTTGTCAATGCGCTTAGCAAACACTGGTTTTTGTGCTCTCTCTCTTCCATTCCCCTCTTATCACTAACTATTGTAGTTAGAAGACCTTTGTGGGTATAAGATGATTATGTAAAATGATCACTTGGGGTGACTAGGCACCCAAATTGATCATCAGGGGGTATTGTGTAAATGGAATTAGCTCAAACCCATTCATAGTTAAAACTCTAGCCACCAGAGATAATGTCATCCCCACCTCCCTTAGTGGGGAGGGGAGATGAGTTACCCACACGTGACAATAAGTGACAAATCAAGAACCCTTGGGGACTGCCCTTTGGGCAGTCCAAAACAGTGTTGAGGCTGCCATTTGTCCACTTGAATTAGAGGTGGACCTCCAGGAAGTGACAAAAGATGCTGTCCTTTAAATATGATGGTAACTTCCTGTTGAGAGCAGTTCACACTTTGAATTTGGTGCTGAAGGATCTCTGCTCAGACCTCAGGCAGCTTCCCCTCAGAACTGTCACATGGGTAAGTTAGGCTGACTTCCTTTCGCCTATCTTGGCATTTCTAAAGTCTCTACCTCAAGGAGGCTTTTTGCCTCTCTAATTGATAAGGCCTTGTGGCTAGTAGCCTAATTTAATTAATCTTTTAACTCTCACCCAGGCCGGACCTCTGCTGGTCTGGACCAGAGTTTTTCTCCCTCTCTTTCCCTACCTTCAACCTTCCTAATTGTAAATAAACTACCATAAAACCCATTCTGACTTGGGTCTATTTTAATTATGGAATCAATCTAGATCTGATTGATTCCTGGTGACCACACCTTAAATATATATATATTAATATCTAAATATTCTTTCTTACAGGAGTCAGTCAAAAGAGCTCACAATGGTTGAATCTACAATTATATTGCTCCAAACATGCAGAGACTTCTAGCTAATGTGTTGAAATCTATTTATCATCTCTGATTAGGATGGCTTAGTTGATAAGAAAGTAAGGGACATGGGAGACAATCTTGACTGTTAGTTCATAGCTGCTTCTCCAAAGTGCCATTGAGTCACAAGTTTAATATATATGAAAATTCAAACTCCCTTTCATCCACAAACACAGAGAGAGTTTTACAGCTTCGTAGACATTGCAATTAGTTTAGACAACACACAGAAACCTCAGAAACTTCAAGGTGAAGATAAGAGCACAAGGTTGGATTGTAGCTGCTTCATCATCAGTTAAGTCTGGGAATATTTTGCCGGGTCGGGAAGTCCCTGAATTTTTTGGCTTTGAATGTATAAAACCAGTTTTTGAGATCCAACAGCTGCTTTCCTGACCAAAGGGGAGAATGTTAACCTCTTGACTGCTGGTTTCAGCTTAAAGCTTTCTAATAAGTAAAGGTGTGGATCAGAAAAGGAGTCAAAAGAGGAGTCTCAGATTTTTATCTATTTGAGACTGTTTCTCTTATAGGCTTCCCACACTAATGGACAGAGGAAAGCAAGTAGCAATCTCCTGAAACTCCAACTGAAGCAAGTCTGTAATTATTTAACCTAGAATCCAAGCAGGAATAGGAGTTTGGACAGTTCAGATCAAGAATAAAGCAAATTGACTTTATCCAGGATCAAATCAAGGGGCACTGAAAAGCTGAAGGTACCTGGCCTGAGATACTGGAAATCCTAGAAGAACACAGCACCTCAATAATGAAACAGAACTCCAGAGAATACAGCAGCACACAAAGCCTAAACATCCCCCTGAGGAGAGCATAAAGCTTGGCCTTAACACAGTTCCAATTCAGAAAGTAAAACAAAAAGAATGAGTAATTAGCAACAACAAAAAAGATAAATATGATGAAAAGTTATTAGGGATCCAAGAACACCTATAATGTAAAAACAGAAGAAAATACTCTGGCATCTAAAAGCAAAGTCTCAAAAATAAAGGACAACTAATACAGAAGGTCAACTTGAATTCTGAAAGAAATAATGTAAGAGTACAAAAAATCATAATTAAAATGAATTTTTATTTACAGAGAAAAGAATTGAAAAGGAAGTGAAAAGTTTATTGACCTGGTTAGAGTTGCATTCTGGGAACTAAGATGGCAGGGTAAAGGATTCTCTGCTCCCCTATCCCTCCATGCACAGACACACATCCAAAAACAAACAAAAACAAAAAAAAAAACAAAAGAAAAAGAAAGAAAAAAATTGCCTCAAAACAAAGGAAAGCTGGAGGAACACATCTCAATGGGGTAAGAAAAGAGGTCAGTAAAGGAAGCACAGCATCTGCAAGAATTGGCAGATCCTAGAGCAGCCCAGGGCTATGTCAGAACCAACAAAGCTATAGAATGGGAATGAGTCAAGTCAAAAACCTCATATTCAGTTGTAGAAAAGCAAAAATATTCAAAACATACTTTTCAGAACATAAAGAATAAAAATTACATTCAACAAATGGCACCAGAAAGAAAAACTAAAAATTAATTATAAACTATTTTTTCCTAAAGAATGAATGAGTCAAAGGACAAATCATAGAAATAATCAATGATTTCATTAAAGAAAATGTCAACAAGGAAACAACATATTAATGTTAATGGGATATAACCAAAGCAGTACCTTAGAGGAAAATTGATACCTCTTAATGCTTACATCAATAATTTGAATAAAGAGCAGATCAATGAATTGGGCATGCAACTAAAAAAAATCAGAAAAATAATAAATTAAAAATCCCAATTAAACTTCAAATTAGAAATCCTGAACCTTAAGGAAGAGATTAATAAAAATGATAGCAAAAAAGTTGAACTAATATATGAAAAGGAATTAGTTTTATGAAAAAAATAAACCACTGATAACTTGATTTTAAAAAACAAAACTAAATTTCTAGTATCGAAAAATGAAAAAAAGAGAAATCACACCCAAAGAAGGATAATTAATGCAATTATTGGAAGTCATTTTGCAAAACTATAAACCAAAAAAATCTAATAATCTATGTGAAATAGATGAATATTTACAAAAATATAAACTATCTAGACTAATAAAAGAGGAAATAGGACTCCTGGGTTAAAATGGTGGCAGAGTAGAAGCAGTTGCTTCACCTCTCCTAACCCACACAGACAAGACTCCTCAAAAGGACATAAAAACAAATCCAGACAAATGAAGGGACCCCACAAGAGGGTGAAGAATTGAAGATACATGGGATTGGGGCATTTCCTTGTTATATGGGGGTGAAATAATTCTCACTAAAACGCGAGCTGAGCAACCCCCTCCCAGACACACCACCTACAGTGCCAAAGCCAGTGTACAAGAGTTAGAGCAAGTTTGGGGCATTCATTAAGTTCTTGACAGCTACCTGGGATCACCAGAGCCAGCTTCTGAGAGCAGCAAGACTTAAGACCCCAAGAGGCTAAAAAATTCATGGACTTTGAACACAGATCTTGAGCACAGGCACAGATGTTGAGCACACAAGCAGAAGCAGATGTGGACACGAATAAGGACCCAGACCTTGAGAGCAGGCACAGACCTTGGGTGGGGACCCAGTGCAGAGTGGTGCATGACTGTGGAAGCAGCTACCTGAGACTGTTAGAGGAGCTTTGGACAGAGGAGCAAGCAAGGGGTCCACCAGGTGGCTTGACCCTGAGAACAACTAGATGTGAGACCTCAGGAGCCTAAAAAGAGCAGACCAACCCTGGGCATGAGGATAAAGCTGAGAGGGAGCACAGCTCTGTGACCCAGACGAAACCTGCTCCACAGCTTGATAGGATAGACAGAGAGCCTGTCTGCCTCACCCAGACTTCTGCCTGAGAAAGAAAGAATAATAATGGCAAGCCCCGCACAAGAACCTCAAAACAGAAAGATCAAGAAGAAATCTTTAACACTCGACAACTTTTACACAGAAAAAATCCAGACAACAGAGCAAACAGCAGGAGAGAACAAACAAGTAATCACATCCAAACTTTCCAAAAAAAATGAAAATTGGGCACAAGCTCTTGAAGAGTTCAAATCTAAGATCATGAGAAAGATGGAAGACATTTGGCAAGAGAAGTGGGAAATAGCTCAAAAGGAAATTAAAAGGTTAAAAGACAGAAACTCCCAATTGGAAAAAGATGCCCCAAAATCAAAAGAATTGATAAGCAAATTGGAGACCAAAATGAAACAGCTGAAAAACAGGATAGACCAAATGGAAAAGGAAAATCAAAAGATTACAGCAGAAAACTAGTCTCTAAAGACCAGAATTGGCAATTAGAAGCCAATGATCTCTCAAGACAGCAAGATCAAATAAAGCAGTCAAAAGATTGATAAAATAGAAGGAAACATGCAATAGCTCACTGAGAAATTGACAGAACAAGAAAACAGGTCTAGAAGAGACAATTTGAGAATCATTGGTCTTCCTGAAAAAGCAGAAATTAATAGAAAATTGGACTCCATACTACAAGAAATTAACCAACAAAACTTCACCAAAGTTCTTCAACAAGAGGGCAATATAGATATTGAAAGGATCCATTTATTATTTACAATCACATTATCTTTAAATAAAATACAATTTCCATTATTTTTCTTAATTACACAATTACTAGAACTTCTAACACCATTTACATTATTTTTCTTTTTCTCACAATTATTTACAACACTAATTAAATTATTATCAATACCATATAAACCATCATCAATTTTAATCAAATTATTACAAACACTAGTTAAATTACTACTAGCAGTGGGTAAATTACCATTAACATGGGTTAAATTACAATTTACACAATCACCAGTGGTTAATTCAGATAATTTAGCATTAATGCCATTTAAATTATCATTAATTCTCTTCAAATTATCATTCACATTGATTAAACTATCATTGATTCCATTTAAATTAACATTAATACTGATCAACTCATCACCATTATTAATTAAATTCTTATCACCAATTAAATCATTATTAACATCAAGTACACCATTTCCATTATCCACAATTACATTATCATTATCCTTAACACATACAGTTTCATCAATATTCACTTTATTCCCATTACCTTGATTAATTACTTCTGAATTTCGGGCACACCTTCACAATGAAGCTGTTCCTCCACTCAGGTTACCATGATTGACATTCTGGACAAAATGTCTATACTTCAGTCACACTCCAGCCTTTATATAATCCTGCATCATTGTCATATTAGGAGCTTTAATACCCTGGCAACAAGCATTTGGACATTGGAAACTATTTTGAACATTAAATCCATGATTGTTGCCATTATTCCAATTATTCCATTTATACCCATAATTAACATTATTATTATTGTACCTCTGTCCATATGATCTCCTTCTATACTTATATTCTCTGGCAAAATGTCCAACATGGCCACACACAAAACATTTGCTGTCTTTGGTATCTCGTATTTACATTGGCATTATTTTTATAGTTATTAGTACTATTTTTCCTCTCAGAAGCCCTCAACACTGCCACTGCTTTTATTTCACTAATTTACTTCACAATTGCCCTACTACTAGCCTCCCTAAGTTGTTTCCTGAGGTTCTTAATCACTGCATCCTTTTCATCATTCACTTTGTCTTCCTCCTGGGCGAATACATATGTAGCTTTTTGTTTTCATTCATCTAAGCTAAGAAGTTTCCAATCTGGATGTTTGTCATTGAAAAACTTCCTAAGGAGGAACAGAATTTTTTACAAATATATGTTTTCCATGCTCAATGGTAGTATCCTCTAAGACATTAAAGCTTAAATAAATTTCAGCAGCTTCTATTATCCGGTCTAAAAATGTAGCTGGTGTCTCCTGATTGGTCTGCTTCACTTTCTCAAACTTATATCAAGCATTAGGGTGCCTCCAGTTCTTTTCCATAACCTCGATAAGTGATTTCTTTGCCTGCTTGAGCATCCTATAGTATAAACTGAATTTAGATCCAGCTTTTCCCAAGCTACAGGCCATAGAGTCATCCCTTCCATATTTCTTGTTTCCTCCACAAACTTATTCCTATCATGATTAGATAATATCTCCCCTAGGACAAACCAACAATCCTCAAAATCAGGGTCATGTGTTTTAATAAATGCCTAAAAGATCTTTACAAATTTCCCAGGATCATCATAAAAGTTTGGGATTTTCTTCTTCAAGTTCTCCACATCCTCAGTTCTAAATCTCGTATGCTGCCTCACATGGAATATTCCATCATCGCGAATGATAGGTAAATTGTGAAGCAGAAAAAGATTAACTAGTTTGTCCCCCTTATTTAATGCATTCTGTTCCAATTCTGCCTTAGAAAGTTCTGATTTAACACCTTCACCAGCATTACCATCTTTACCATATTTATCATCATTACCAGGAGCTTGACCATACCCATTGTTCAGAAACTTTTCTTTTTTCATATATAGTTCAATATTGTTAATTTGAATCTGTAATAACTTCATCATGATTTTTAATTCAGATTCTTTAGTGTACCATTGAGTTATAACCTTAAGAGTGTATAACATATATTTTAACAACCAATGCATCCTATATATAATGTAGCTGCAAAACAAAATAAATGGTATGGGTGCCACCATGTCCAATAATGTTATCTCCCACATTGGTCTTATTTTCTCAAAATTAAGCTGCCACATTTTTATATATTTGGGAATACCTTTCAATGAAAAATAAAGAGTACCGCACAACAGATTCCACAACATAATTATACACTTGTCCACTATATCTTCCATTGTTATCACACTTGGTAATGTACCAGTGGTATTGTACTCCACTACTATACAAATAATTAACACAGAGAACAGTAATCACACAAAAACAATTCCAATACAATAGACAAAGAATAATAAAAACACTGAATGGGAAAAAACTAGGAGAAAAACTACTCCAGAGGGGGAAAAAAAGAAGAAAAACCCTTTCTCTGGGACTATTTCAGCCTTGATAGTAAATTGGCTTTGCTCTGGAATTTTATCAATGAACTGGGGGAGAGGTAAGTGGTTCTGAGTAGCTCACCACTGGCTTGGAACTTTCAGACCACAGCCAATGGCTATCCTCCCTCATGGAATGTTCAGAACCCTCTTATTTCCAGTTTCTCTCCAGCTCTCTAACAGTAAACTTCCTGTTAACCTAACTTAGCTCCCCTCTGGCACTGGTGCCAACTGAAAAAAGGAGATACTGGGAATGGGGAATTAATAACAAACTGAGGACATACTCACTTCTCCCAAGGGAAGGACAGACAGGGGAACACAGGTAAACCAAATGGGGATGTGAGTTTCAGGAATGGCAATTGACTTGTAACTGACAAACTGCCAACCAGGGAAAAGCCAATGTAGTGGGTTCTTATAACTATGAAGACAGGAAGTGCTAACAAAATTGTGTTTAATGGTAATGACTAAGGGAAGTAGGGAGAGGGGTATTTCTATTCTGAAGAATAGCCTAATAGTTAAACTAACTAGATATCTAACTAAGCTGGTCTCTAACTAAGAGGGGCTGGAAAGGGGTTCTCACAGTACAGGTTCAGAGATGCTCCAAGCTGGTCACAGATATAACAGGAACAAATTCAATGCAGCCAGTTAATCCAAAACAGACTCCAGGGAGTAAGGTAGACTAACCTGTTGTCCACCAACAGTTAACCCAGTCCTATCCTCAACCTAGGTCACAATGTTTTCCTTGCAAAATCTCCTTCTCAGTGGTATCCCACACTGGCAGTTCCTTGGGTATATGCCAAAACCTGGACCACACAGCCAAAACTCCTCCTTTCCTCCAGCTTGGTCAATTCCTCTTTTCAAAATCCTAGCTTCATTCCACTATGGAACCCTCAGGTTTTTAGACACAGCCTGGGTGCTACTGCTTTATCTCCCCATTACAATATGAAAGAATGGGTATAATATGTCAGACTATATTCACCACCTCAGGGAGGGAGGAGAGGATAAGGGGGCTAAAGATCTGCATGTGGAAATGTCAAAAAAGAGACTTCCATGATAAGATAGCTGCAGAGTAGTAGCAGGACTCTTACTCTCCTCACCACAGAATGTGGTATTGAAATTTGGGAGTCCTTGAACAAATTTTGATATCTTTCACCTAAACTTCCTATTGAAGTTTAGGGATCTTTGAAACTATATTTCCCATGATTCCTGGCTTACGTAATGCTGTAGCAGCTATATAATGATTTGGACCAGAGGTTAAAAATAAGGAGTTTAGCTTGCACTGTATTTTTTTCCAGCTGAAGCAGCATGTGGAGAGATGTAATGGCAGGTCTTTTAAAAATGACTCTTAGTATGGCACATGGCTTCATTTTTCTAATGGCTACCAATAAATCCTTTAAAACTCTAATATTTTTAAATTTATCCTTTTACATCCATTTTATTTCTTACATTTCTTGCAACCCATATATGATATCTCAAAAGGACTAAAAAAAATAAATCCAGATGAATGAAGGGACTCCACAGTAGGGAGAAGCATCAAAGGTATGTGGGATTTGGGCATTTGCACACTATAAGGGGGTGAAATAGCTACCACCAAAATGTGAGCTGATCAACCCTCTCCCACCCCAAAATGGTGCCAGAGTGAGAGCCAGTGCATCAGAAATAGAGGGAACATTTGGCAATCTCTAGGTTCTTGGCAGCTAAGACCAACAGAGACTTACCCCTGAGAGCAGCTATACTTGAGACCCCAGGAGGCTAAAGAGTGTAGACCTTGGGCACAGAGATAGGGCTGAGAGGAACAACAAACAGTAGAATCATCACAGACAGTAGAAGCTGTGCTAAGACCAAAAAAGTAGCTTTAAGCAAAAACAGCTTCATAACTCCATACACAGAAAGGCTGCCCTCCTCACTCAGACTTCTGGCTGGGAAGGAAAAAACAGCATAGTTATAGAAAGCAATGCTCAAGAAATACAAGCTTCAACCACCAGAAAGAATAAGAGAAAGGCACTAACCCTGGATAATTTTTATTAAAGAAAATCCAGACCACAGAGGAGACAGCAAAGAAGGACAATCAAGTAAAAACATCCAGACATCCCCCCAAAATGAAAATTGGTCACAAACTCTTGAAGAGTTCAAATCTGAGATCATGAGAAAGGTGAAAGAGATTTGGCAAGAAAAGTGGGAAATAGCTCAAAAAGAAATTAACAGTTTAAAAGACAGAAACTCCCAATTGGAAGCCCCAAAATAAAAAGAAATGATAAGCAAATTGGAGGCTAAAATTAAAAAGGTAGAATCCATGAAAAACAAGATAGACAAAACCAAAAAGGAAAATCAAAAGATTATAGAAGAAAACAAGTCTTTAAATACCAGAATTGGGCAAGTACAAGCCAATGATCTCACAAGATAGCAAGAACTAATAAAGCAAAGTCAAAAGATTGATAAAATAGAAGGAAGCATGAAATATCTCACTGAGAAAATGATTGATCAAGAAAACAGGTCTAGAAGAGACAATTTGAGAATAATTCGTCTTCCTGAAAAAGCAGAAACAAACAGGAACCTTGACATCATACTAAAAGAAAGTATCCAAGATAAGTGCCCTGATGTTCTTGAATAAGAGATCAAAATAGACATTGAAAGAGCCCATAGATCATCCTCAACACTAAATCCTCAAAAGACACAACCCCCAGGAATGTAATTGCCAAATTCAAGAGTTTCCAAGTAAAGGAGAAAATATTATAAGAAGCCAGAAAGAGACAATTCAGATATCAAGGAGCACCAAAATCAGGATCACACAAGATCTGGCAGCCTCCTCATTAAAAGTCCTCAAGGCTTGTAATATGATATTCAGGAAGGCAAGATATTTGGGTCTACAACCAAGGATCACCTACCCATCAAAACTGAATGTATACGTCCAGGGGAAAGTATGGACATTCAACAAAATAGAAGATATCCAAGGATTTGTAAATAAAAGACCAGAACTAAGCAGAAAGTTTGATAGCCAACCACAAAAATCAAGAAGAAACATGAAAAAGTAAATAAGAAAGAGATAGGAAAGAAAACAAATTTTTATTTCCTTCTTCTTTAAGGGCTTCAATAAGATAAAATTATTTGTATTCCTATATGGAAAACTGTTATGTGTAACTCTCAAAAATTATATTCAATATTATTAGAAGTCATTCTAATTCACTAGTAATTAGAAGAATTATTCATAGGGAGAGGTTGGAGTACTAAATGATTTAAGATGATATGCAAAAAAAGAAAAGGTGGGAAATAGAAAATGGCACCAAGAGAAACTTGTAGGAATGAGAAAAATAGGATAATCTATACCACACAAAGATGTGCATGGGAAGGGGAGAGGATGAATATTATTAAAATATGGAGAGAAAGAGAGTGTTAATATGTAATACTTAAACCTTACTCTCAGTGGAATCAATTCTGAGAGGAAAGAGCAGCTAGATCCATTGGGTTAGCAAATTCTATCTTAACCTACTGGGAAAGTCAGAAGGGAAAAACCAATGGGGGTAGTGGGACGGGGAGTTCAAAAAGGAAGGGAAAGAGAGGGGGGGAATTAAAGAGACATCAAAAAATAATAAGAGGGGAACAAAAATGGAGGGGGCATAAAGAGAAGTAAACTAAGGGAGGGGATTAAGGGGGACTGATTAAAAGCAAACCACTGTTTTAAAAGGAAATAGTGAAAGAAAAAGGGCAGAACTAGGAGAAGATATCAAAATGTTGGGGAATACACAGCTGACAGTCATAACTCTGAATGTAAATGGGATGAACTTGCCCATAAAATGGAAGCAAAGAGCAGAGTGTATTAGAAACCAAAATCCTACCATATTTTGTCTACAAGAAACACATGAGTCAAGTAGACATACACAAGGTCAAGGTAAAAGCCTGGAGAAAAATCTATTGGGCTTCAACTGAGAAAAGGAAGGCAGAGGTTGCAATCATGATATTTAACAAAGCTAAAGAAAAAGTAGATCCAATTAAAAGAGATAGGGAAGGTAATTACATCCTGATAAAATGCAGTATAGACAATGAGGAAATGTCAGTACTCAACATGCATGCACCAAATTGTATAGCATCCAAATTTCTAAAGGAGAAACTGGCAGAGCTTAGGGAGGAAATTGATAGTAAAACTATACTAATGAGTGACCTGAACCTTCCTTTATCAGATCCAGATAAACCAAACCAAAAAATAAATAAGAAAGAGATAAGAGGTGAATGAAATCCTAGAAAAATTAGAATTAATGGATATGGAGAAAAATAAATAGGGACAAAAAGGAATATACCTTCTTTACAGCAGCACATGGTACATTCCCAAAGACTGACCATGTACTAAGACTTAGAAACATGGCAAATAAATGCAAGAGAGCAGAAATAATAAATGCAATCTTTTCAGATCATAATGCAATAAAAATAATAATAAGGGTACATGGTTAGGCAAATCAAAAATTAATTGGATATTAAATAATATGATTCTCCAAAATCAGTTAGGTAAAGAATAAATCATAGAAACAATAAATAATTTCATTGAAGAAAATGACGATGATGAGACATCTTAGCAAAATCTGTGGGATGCAGCCAAAGCAGTACTCGGGAAAATTTGTATAATTGAGTGCATATATTAATAAATTAGGGAGGGCAGAGGTCAATGAATTGGGCATATAAACCAAAAAACTAGAAAGAGAACAAATTAAAAAGCCCCAGATGAAAACTAAATTAGAGATCCTAAGAATTAAAGGAGAAATTAATATAACCAAAAATAAAAAAAATTATTGAATTAATAAATAAGATAAGAAGCTGCTACTTTGAAAAAATAAATAAAATTGACAAAGTACTGGTCACTAAAAAAAGGAAAAAAAGAAAAACAAATTAACAGTATCAAAGATGAAAGCAGAGACCTCACCTCTAATGAAGAGGAAATTAAGGCAATCATTAAAACTATTTTTCCCAGTTATATGGCAATAAATATAGCAATCTAGGTGATATGGATGAATATTCACAAAAACATAAATTGCCTAGATTAACAGTAGAAGAAATAGAATATTTAAATAATCCCGTATCAGAAAAAGAAACTGAACAAATCATCAAAGAACGCCCTAAGAAAAATGCCCAGCAGGGGCAGCTGGGTAGCTCAGTGGATTGAGAATCAGGCCTAAAGACGGGAGGTCCTAGGTTCATATCTGGCCTCAGACACTTCCCAGCTTTGGGACCCTGGGCAAGTCACTTGACCCCCATTGCCCACCCTTACCACTCTTCCACCTATAAGCCAATACACAGAAGTTAAAGGTTTAAAAATTAAAAAAAAAAGAAAGAAAGAAAAATCCCCAGGACCAGATGAATTCACAAGTGAATTCTATCAAACATTCAAAGAACAACTAATCAAAATACTATTCAAACTATTTTACATAATAAGCAAATTAGGAGTTCTACCAAATTCCTTTTATGACACAAATATGCACTGATCCCAAAGCCAGGTAGTTCAAAAACAGAGAAAGAAAACTACAGACCAATCTCCTTAATGAACATAGATGCAAAA
Organism: Gracilinanus agilis; assembly: GCF_016433145.1. Taxonomy (NCBI): domain Eukaryota; kingdom Metazoa; phylum Chordata; class Mammalia; order Didelphimorphia; family Didelphidae; genus Gracilinanus; species Gracilinanus agilis. The sequence continues at coordinate 26,354,649 of NC_058134.1, forward strand.
ATCTTAAATGGAATACTAGCAAAAAGACTCCAGCAAGTGATCCCAAGTGTTATTCATTATGATCAGGTGGGATTTATACCAGGAATGCAAGAATGGTTCAATATTAGGAAAACCATTCACATAGTTAACCTTATCAACAAACAAACCAACAAAAATCACATGATTATCTCAATAGATGCAGAAAAATCCTTTGACAAATAAAAGGATCTTTCCTAAAAATAATAAACAGAATATGTCTAATACCCTCAACAAACATCATTTGCAATGGGTATAAATTAGAAGCATTCCCAATAAGATCAGAAGTGAAAAAAGGATGCTCATTATCACCTCTATTATTTAGTATTATACTAGAAACACTAATAGTAGCAAATAGAGAAGAAAAAGAAATTGAAGGTATTAAAATGGGCAATGAGGAGACTAAGCTATCACTCTTTGCAGATGATATGATGTCTACTTAAAAATCTTAAAGAATCAACTAAAAAGCTAGTGGAAATAATAAACAACTTTAGCAAAGTTGCAGGATATGAAATGAAACCATGTAAATCATCAGCATTTCTATATATTCTCAACACATCTCAGCAGCAAGAGTTAGAAAGAGAAATTCCATTTAACATCACCTTAGAAAACATAAAATACTTGGGAATCTGTCTGCCAAGACAAACACAGGAATTATACCAACACAACTACAAAACACCTTCCACACAATTAAAACTAGATCTAAACAATTGGAAAAACATTAATTGCTCATGGGTAGGATGAGCTAACGTAATAAAAATGACCATCCTACCCAAATTAATTTACTTATTTAGTGGCATACCTATCAAACTACCAAAAACCTTTTTTACTGAATTAGAAAAAACTATAACAAAGTTCATTTGGAAGACAAAAGATCAAGAATATCAAGGGAAATAATGAAAAAAATATAAACGAAGGTGGCCTAGCAGTACCAGATCTTAAACTGTAGTATAAAACCATAGTCATCAAAATGATATGGTACTGGCTAAGAGACAGAAGGGAGGATCGATGGAATAGACTTGGGGTAAGTGATGTCAGTAACACAGTGTATGATAAATCCAAAGAGCCCAATTTTGGGGACAAAAATCCACTATTTGACAAAAGCTACTGCGAAAATTTGGAAAACATATGGGAGAGATTGGGTCTAGAACAACACCTCACACCCATACCAAGATAAATTCAGAATGGGTGAATAACTTGAATATAAAGGAAACTATAAGAAAATTAAGTCAAAACAGAATAGCATACTTGTCAGATCTCTGGGAAAGGAAAGATTTTAAAACCAAGCAAGAATTAGAAAAAAATATAAAATGTAAAATAAATAATTTTGATTACATTAAGTTAAAAAGGTTTTGTACAAAGAAAATGAATGCAACCAAAATTAGACAGGAAGCAACAAATTGGGGAAAAATTTTTTGTAACAAAAAAACTCTGAAAAAGTCCCAATTACTCAAATATATAAGGAGCTTAATCAATTGTACAAAAAAAAATCAAGCCATTCCCCAATTGATAATTGGGCAAGGGACATGAATATGCAACTTTCAATTAAAGAAATCAAAACTATCAATAAACGTATCAAAAAGCATTCTAAATCTCTAATAATTAGAGAAATGCAAATCAAAACAAATCTGAGGTACCACCTCACACCTAGCAGATTAGCTAACATGACAGCAAAGGAAAGTAATAAATATTAGATGGGGTGTGGCAAAATTGGGACATTAATGCATTGCTGGTGGAGTTGTGAATTTATCCAACATTTCTGGATGACAATTTAGAACTATGCCCAAAGGTCTATAAAAGACTATCTGCCCTTTGATCCAGCCATGCCACTGGATTTATAACCTAAAGAGATCATAGGGGAAAAGTCTTGTACGTATATTTATAGCCACGCTCTTTGTGGTGGCAAAAAGTTGGAAAATGAGGGAATGTCCTTCAATTGAGGAATGGCTAAACAAATTGTTGTATTGTTGGTGATGAAATACTATTGTGCTCAAAGGAATAATGAAGTGGAGGAATTCCATGTGAACTGGAATGACCTCCAGGAATTGATGCAGAATGAAAGGAGCAGAACCAAGAGAACATACACAGAGATGGATACATTGTGGTATAATCAAATATAATGGTCTTCTCTACTAGCAGCAATTCAACAATCCAGAACAATTCTGAGGGACTTATGAGAAAGAATGCTATCCACATTCAGAGAAAGAACTGTGGGAGTAGAAACACAGAAGAAAAACAACTTCTTGAACACATTGATTGATGGGAATATGATTGGGGATGTAGACTCTAAATGACTACCCCAGTACAACTATCAATAATATGGAAATAGAATTGCGCATCAGCTATGGGGGGTGGGGTTAGGGGTGGAGGGAGAGAAAGAACATGAATCATGGAACTATGGGAAAATATTCTAAAAAAATAAAACAAAAAACAAAAAATTGCTGAGCAAAAAATAAAATAGAATAAAAAATTTTAAAAAATGTCAAAAAAAATTAGAAAGCTCCAAAGTCAGTAAGTGTTAGGGTAAGACTTTTGCCAAATATTTACGCTCTCTAAGCCATTGTTGTCCCACCAGAAACTATGTCTGGATTAGATGTATGCTCAGGCTTAGTTCTAAGCTCATGCAGGTGTATGTGAGGCTTTCCAGATATCTATCTTACTTATCTTATCTAAGATTCTCTTCTTTCTCCTTAACTTCTTTATTTATTTTTTGTTTAAATTTATCTAGTTCGCAGGGGAGAAAATTAAAGTCTACTGGTATTGCTATTTTGTTTTCTATTTCCATCTGCATCTCATTTATTTTTCTCTTTAAAAAATCTGGTTGTTATAACACTTGGTGCAATATTGATAATGCTTCATTATCCATAATAATCCTCCCCAAAATAATATATTTATCCTGTTCGTCCCTTCCGATTATATGCATTTTAGCCCCAATTTTGTCAGATATCATTACTACCCCTGCTTCTCTAGATCAGCTGGGGCATAGTATATTCTGCTCCAGCCCTCATTCTATGTTTGTACATTTTTATTGTGTTTCTTGTAAGCAACACATTGTTAGGGTTTGGTTTTTTTATCCTTTCTCCAATCCATTTCCTTTTCATGTGTGAATTCATTCCACTAACTATCCAGGTAATCCTGTGTCATGGAGAGGTTATGGCACTAGAACAAAAGTCCCACTAGGTATGACCAAGCTGTAAAGATAATAACAAGAGTCATTTTACAATTGATAAATGGTCAGAGTGCATGAAAAGAGAGCTTTTAAAGGAAGAAATCCAAAATTTTGATATCTATATCTTTTTTAAATTCTCAAAAAAGTGATAATTAGAAAAATTGTAAAACCTGACTCATAAGTGCTTAATAAATGCTTTCATGATCAAAATGCAAATTAAACAACTCTGAGATTCTATTGGGCATCCAGCAGATGATTAAAAATGACAAGTTAACAAGTCAATAGGCATTTAAGTACCTACTACATGTTAATCACTGTACATACAAAGACAAAAAGTGCTCTCTTTTTTCAAAGGAATTCATGAGCTAACATGAAAAACAACAGATAAACAATAATAAAATTGAGGACATTAACGGATGAAAAGTATCATCATTAAGACAGGAAAGTCTTCTTTTAAAAGGGGAGAATTTATAATACTTGAAGAAAAGCAATGAAGCCTGAGAATAGCCTTCTCCAGAGATGAAAAGAGAGAGAATTCAGAGGAGTAAATAGCCAGTAAAAATGCATAAGAATTGTTGTAAGGGCTAAGTGAAATCGATCACTTTTGATGGAGTTGTGAATTGATCCAGCCATTCTGGAAAGCAGTTTGCATCTGTGCCCCACAAGTCATTTAATGGTGCATGCCATTTGACTCAGTAATACCGTTACTAGACTTTTACACCAAAAAGATCAAAGACAAAAAGGCTACGTATACAAAAATATTTATAGCAGTTCCATGGAGCAGCAAAATATTAGAAGACAATGGAGATTGTGATGAATTGGGAAATGGTTAAATAAATCACTATATAAGTTAATAGAATATAATTACTCTATAAGAAATGACCAAATATTTGGTTTCAGGTAGAACTTGGAAGATATGAATTGATATAAAGTGAAGTGAAAATTAGGAAAATAATTTTTACAATAATTTTGTAAAGATGAACTACTTTGAAAAACTTATGAACTTTTCTGAATGAAGTGAGTAAATATGATCCAGAAGACTGATGATGAAGTATACTACCATCTCCTGACAAAACAGTAAAGAATCCAAGATGCAGAATGGAACATATATTTTTGGAGGCCAATGTGGCCATTTGTTTTCATTATGTATATTTGTTATAAGGTTTTGTTTTCTTTGGGGTGGATGAAGTGGGAAAAAGAAAATAATAAAAATTGGAAAAACAAAAGAAATTAAGTTTTTAAAAAATAAAATAATGTTATAGAAATGTTTTCCAGGCATTTGGATGTCTTGTGGCAATGCACAAAGGTACAGTTTGAATTGTAGACAATAGCTATTTGTGTGGTGCTAATTATAATGTATCTGGTCTAGCTTTTCTACATTTTTCTCTGTGATTTTCTTTTTCTTTTCTCAGAAGTTTTAATTATGTTTAGTTATTTGAGGATATTTTATATGTATATGTAAGTATATAGTATATATATACATATATATACAGTAATTTGAAAATAGAAAAAAAGAAAAAAAAATTTTAATACAAAACTTTTCCTTGGTTGCCTACTCTAAAAAACAACTCTTTTTCTAAAATATGGCATCTAGATTTTGATTATGTTTATAAAGGAAAATTTTTCAAAGAAGTTTACTCCATTTTCACCAAATTCTTACATTTTTAAATATCACATTTCTTGTGTGAATATATATATATATTTATAGGGCATTACAATGAGTGAAAAATAGCTCAGAATCTGAATTTGACTAAGTTCTATTGATAGTTAACAATAGATTCCATGCAGAAAACTTTAAATTTTGAATGTGTCAGTTTGATAAGAGTTTTTGTAAAATATGTATTTTTATTATCCTTTTACTTTATTTCTTTTTAATTTTTCCCATGTTTACATGATTCACATTGTCTCCCTCCCCTCTTCATTCCTCCCTCCCAGAGTTGATAAGCAATTCCACAGGATTATACATGTATTATCATTCAAAACCAATTTTCATATTATTCATTTTTGTAATAGAGTAATCATTTAAAACCAAAACCCCAAATCATATATATAGTGAAATAATTTAAAAAAAACATTTCCCATTAAAAGAAATCAAACTAGAAACAAGTAGTTATTTCCAGAAATATTGGTGTGCTTTTATTACAGATAAGAATTGAGATTAGAATCAAAGGAAGTATTATATGCTAGAATACTTTAATTGTAATAATAATTTTTAAAACTCAAAATTCCATATATGAAGTTAACATTAAATCACATAATTGTTAACAATATGATCATGTTAGTCATTTGGTCATTTTTCAAGGCAATTTCTGATTTCAGTAGCCAGTGGGAGGCACTGCCTGGCAAAACTGATTGCAAAATCAAAATAGGTGAAAGAGAAGCCTTCACTATTGAAATGTAGAATTTGGTCACATCTTCCAAACCATGCCTTTATCCTCCCAGTTACCATTCTCTCAGTCCATTAGAAATGCTAGAAGGAAAAACAATGTGGGAAGAGGAGAGTGGATACATATAATGATCTGCTTCATTGCCATATCCTGTCCAATTTTAGCTCATGAATTTTAGCCTGGAGGATAGAAAACCCAGGATGCAATTTTTAATTCTACTTTTTGAGAAGTTTGTAAAATATTGTTAATAAAAAAAGTAGGGTTCTCTCTACTTTGTATGTTACCTCCAAACATCCTTGCTATTTTGGAACTAGTTTCAAATCACTGCCCTCTCTTAATACCGTGTTTTCCTAGTCACTGGCATCTTCCTTGCATTTAATTAACATAGATACGTGTGTCATATAAGTTCACCTATTTTTTTTCAACAGTAAGATACTTTCAAAGACACAAATTAAGGCAAGAGAAAAAAAAACTTACTGGAAAAAGTTTGGAGTATTTGTCTTTGATAAGGAAAAAGTAGAAGCAAGGGAAGGGGCAAAGAGTTGAAGCATTTTTTTTTCATACTCTTGGAGAGAAACAGATCAATCACACGACTCATCAAGGGTTTGGATAGAGAGATTCAGCCTATGATCTTCAAGGTGCTACCTTAACACCTTAGTATTAATCCTTTCAGAATATGTGTGTGTATTCTACTCATCTGTATAACATGTTTGTCCCACCATTCCAGCTCCAATTCTCAACAGCTCTTACTAACACTGAAAGCAAAAGACTTCTCTGCCTGTGATCCAATTGAAAAAGTCCCAATGGGAAGAGCTCTGCTCATGCCTTTAGAATTAGTGATAGTTTCCTTCCCTTCCAGGGTAAGAAGGAAATAATGTCTGATCAAGATTACAATTTCTGCAATTTACAATAAGATTTTAGACCTTTTCTTTAGCCCCCAAAAGAAAGTATGAACACTCATTTACATATAAAATCTACTTGCTCACATACTTTGTGGTCTAAAGAGTTGGTGCTAAGACCACTTAATGCAGTATTCATAAGGTAGATTGGGAGCTACTGCTGACAAGACCACTAGGGTATTCAGCTGATAGTACTTCATTGTAGTATGGAAGGGATCTTTGCTTCCGAACCATCCTCTAGTCACTAAAGTGATTTTCCTAAAGCTCAGGTCCAATCATGCCACTCCCTACACAGTAAATTCCAGTGATTCCATGCTGCCTCTAGGATGACATGCAAAACACTGTTTGGAATCTGAAGTCCCTCATAACCTGAACCTCTCCTACCTCTCCAGTGTTCTTATACCTTACTTCCTGCAAAATATTCTTAAATCCAGTGACACTGGCTTCCTGGCTGTTCCACAAATGAGATATTCTATCCTTTAGCTCCAGGTATTTTCTCTGTCTGTCCCCATGTCTGGAATAGTCTCCCTCTTCAATTTCACCTACTGATTTCCTTAGCTTTCTTTAAGTTACTGGAAGTCTTTTCCAACCTTTCTAAATCCTGATGCTTCCCACTATTAATTATTTCCTATTCTATATTAATTATTTTCCTATTCTATATATAATTTGTTTTGCGTTTTGTTTGCATGTTGTCTCCCCCTCATAAGATTGTAGGCTCCTTAATAGCAGGGACCATCTTTTGCTCCTTTATTGTATCCTGGTGCTTAGCACAATGCCTGGCACATAGCACGCACTTAATGTTTATTGATTGATTTGGTTTGTTCTCAAAGTCTATGGTAGTAGATGACAAGCTCTGGAAGATTTCACAAAGAGAGAAGGCTTCAAGTAGAATACAACAACTAAAAGGATTGTATGTTATAGTATATGAACTGTATTTCTGCTGTCTAAAGACCAGGCCAGCTATATTTGGAGAAACTCATCATTAGGTTGGCCACCAGGTATGTCCAAATTAGTAACTCTTGTGGATCATATATTAAATCATACTGTTTGCAAGCTATGTTGGGTTAGTACTCAAACCAATAAACGATAAGACCTTTAAGTGCTTAGAAAAGCAAAAAAGATAATGATTCAAGCATTTTTACATTTCCAAGATTAGAAAAACAATAGTCAACATAGTGATGATAGTGAATGCAACTGCACTGATATAAGTCTCATTTTGGGCCAATTCTTTTAGATATAAACAGTAGAAACACAGATTTCTTTTGGCTGAAGAAAAATACCAGGTTATGAATTAACTAATAAATGAATATTGGTAATACCTAATCTATAAAAGATAAGATACTGCTTCCATGGCAATGAGACCATTTATTCTCTGACTTCCTGTAGTACTCCCTCAGTTGATAGAGCTCAAAATAATCCCCAAAGAATATATATTATTATTGCCAATGATCTGCAGCCTGGGCTAGCAAAATTGGTCAATGATAGCCTCTGGGTATGGAAAAAGAATGAATGCTTTTGTTGATTGTGTGCCCAATCATCTTCCATCAATACTGATTATCCTGTAGTTTCACTGACTTGTTTCAATTTATTGTGAAGTGTAAAATGGTAGCATTATAGTAGCTCTATTACTCTGCGAAGGTAAAAAGGATCTCATAGTGAAAATCCATATCTGGCCTTTTGAAATCAACCTAAGTAAAATAAATCAGGATACTTTGTTGGTCCTAGCAGCATTTTTCTTCATTTTGGGGAAGAAATAACTCACTATTTCTCTCATAAATCAGTCTTCTGAACTTTTTCAATGTATATCTATTGATTTCTACAAATTAATTTCCTTTAAGAGATTAAAGACACAATATCCTCACAATACAAAGAGGATATTGATTTTATTAATACAAAGACAGCATAAAGAATTCTTTAAAAAAGTCATTTTATACAAACATTTATTATGCACTTTCTATGTGCCATGACTCTACTACTCATTGGGCACACAAACACAAAGAAAAAGAACAACAGTTTGTGCCCTCAAGAAGCTTATATTTTAATGGTATAATGGAAACTCCTTGAGGACAGGGGCTATTTCAGTTCTGCCCTATCACTTAGCAACTACTTGCAGATAATAAACACTTGATAGATGGGAGATGCTTGAAAGTGAATCAAGGACAAGCCCATAAATTGAACTCTGTTAAAAAACTAACAAATTTTAAGGCTTGTATAGTTCTTAAAGACATACTACACATCTTAAGTCTGCAGAAGTCCTGTCAAAAGTTACACTTGCTTGTCTTCTTCGACTGCCAAATATGAGGGAGTTGAGTGGTGTTTGAAGGGTTCAAATTACACTTTGCTCTTAACCTAATGTAAGGATGAGATTTATGCAAGGGGGGTGGGACAAAAGGAGCCAGAGAAGGAATGGCTGAGAGTTGGTGACAGTTGGTGAAAGTTGAGACCAGAGGGAATTCTGGGAAAGCTCCAGAGAAAGGAGGAGGAAGAGGAAAAGAGTTCTGGCTGAGGATATCCCAGCTTGGATCCAGACCTGAGGGCTTCCTGAGGATCTTTCTTTGGACTTTGAACTCTGATTCCCTGGTCAAAGATTTCATTGAATCTCACCCAGCAAGACTTCCATCATCAAGCTGTTGAGTGTTTGGACTCCATCTTGGGAGTGATCTCTTAGTCTCCTTCACCCATTACCCAGCCTTGCTGAGATACCCCCTTTCAGTCAAAACTTACAATTATAGGGGGCAGCTGGGTAGCTAAGTGGAGTGAGAGTCAGGCCTAGAGACAGGAGGTCCTAGGTTCAAACCCAGCCTCAGCCACTTCCCAGCTGTGTGACCCTGGGCAAGTCACTTGACCCCCATTGCCCACCCTTACCAATCTTCCACCTATTAGACAATACACCGAAGTACAAGGGTTTAAAAATAAAATAAAAAAAAAAGACTAAGGATTTCACATCCAAACTTCCAACAGTTAAATTAAAAAAATTAAAAAAAAAAACAAAAAAACTTACAATTATAGAAAAGGATAGAAATAGAAACAGAAGGAGAAGGAGCAGGAGAAGAAGTTTGGGAGTGGGAATCCCAAAGGTTCCTTCTTAAGTGAGGGACTCCATAGAAATAGTGAAGAGAGCACCCCCTAATCCCCCTGCCCTTCACCCCTTTCCCCAATCCCTGAACTATGAATCATAAAAGCCATTCATCAGTCAGATAGTGTTCCAGAGTGCCTGAGAGACAACAAGGGAAAGGGGAACCACAGCTTAGACTGGCTGCCTCCATCTTGGAGCCAGACCACCCACCTGCCCCCATTCAGAATTGGATCGAGGTACCACATACCTCATCTTATAGGGAAGCCTCGCTCCCAACTCCTGAGGGGTGGCACAACCATCCAGGTCACCCAGTTTCAGGGTGACACCCCCTCAAAGCCTCCCAGAGTATATTCGATGGGAGGGGAGAGGTAGAAGAAAGTCTCACCTCATAGACTCTCTCTCTCTCCCCTTCTGTCAAATATTGGTTACTGGCTCTCTTAATTATTACACCAGGGGTCTTGGTGTCATACCACTCATTCCAGCTTTTACCAGTTAACCCAGTCAACTGTGTTATGTTATTCTTTTCCTTTCTGCTTCCTGGCTGACTAATCAGTCACTTCTCTTTATTTATCCATTGTGACTAAGACTCATAGTGAGCACTTCCTCATAGCTTTAGGATGATGACCAAATGAGGCAATAGATGGAGAACACTTTGCAATCTTTGTCAGAGCCTTCTCCTTTTGGCATGAGTTTAGAATGAAGTGCTGAATTAAGACAAGGTTAATTACCTTGAACATTAGCTCCAGGAAGGATTCTAAGTTTGATTCTCATATTGACACCTACACCCTGTTCAACCTCAGCAAGTACCTTTCTGAGCCTCAATTTCTTCATCTCTAAATTCAAAGGTTTGGACTTGATGACTTCTAAAAGTCTTTCCAGTTCTACACCCTGTACTCGCACAGTTCTCCAATTCTGATGGGTATTTCCAACCAGGAATGCTGTTGTCAAGCTCTTATAGACTAGTTCTTTATTCTAAAGTAACAAAACAAAGAAATCCAAACTACCCATTCTGATATTTATCAATGTAGGAAAATACTAAGAAAGAAATCTGAAGACAATAGAGAAGCATTAATACATAATTCCAAGGCAAAAATGGAATTCTAACTCAGTACCTTTTCTGAAGTCAATGCTCAAAATAGCCAACCTTCTGTTAACAACTGGGCCTAAAGACCTGGTAACTACCATTATGGATAGGGGGTAAGATTGGTAAGCAAATGGGTATGTTATATAATCCATTTGTTGGAAGGTTGTTCTTTTTTCCTGCAAAGAAATGGATTCCAATTTTACAAAATAAAATTTAAGTAACAGAACTAAGACTATTGTAAGTTTTCACATACCCATGTTTTCCTTTAATAAGGCATCATCTGAACAGACTATTTCAAAAGAGTATTTGAAGAGTCCTTTCCTGTAAGAAGAATTTGACATATTTCTTTCAAATAATTATTCATACTTAAATTAAGATTCATGTATATTTAATTGTAATTATAGATTATGAAAACAGTTCATTTTATCCCTAGAGGTGCTTTTTTCTGAATTGTGTCATTAGGAATATCCTACAAATGTTATTTGTTTCTGAAAAAGCTCTGTTCTTATTTGTTTCTACTTACAGGGTAAAACTCTGTCTTGGCAGACTAGATAATGATGTTTTTCCTTCTGGAACAACACTAATAATAAATTTTGTGACGACAGATTTTAGTTCTAACCCTACTGTTCTTCCTTCAGGCCAGGCTGAAGCTGGAGGCTTCCTCAAGAAGTGTCCACTGGCTCTGTTCTACATACTAAAGGTTTCCCTAAGTAATTCTCAGGGCTTCTGGGAATTTAAAACACAAGAGAAGAGAGAGTTTGCTGCTTATTGCTGCTTGCTATAAATCAGGATCTAGCAGATATGCAATGGAATTACATCTGTCCCATCTGGGACTAGAGTTACAGGTATATTTTACCCCACACCTGAACAGTCAGAAACAGCTATGCCCTCAACCCTCTCTTCTAAACCTGAGACCTTGAGAGCTGCCTAGGCAGAAACAAGGGAGCTCATTAATTCTTCAAGGCCTGTTTCAAGGCTGCATTCCCTATTTGTAGAATTAAACCTGTTCTGAGCCATCTGATTTGCATTTTCCCACACTTGACATTTATTTTTGAAAGTCCTGCTATAATGTGTGTATATAAAAAGTGAGTTGCACAGGCCCCTATTACATTTTTAAGACTTTTAATCTATCTGTCATTATTTCATTTATTTACTCTTTAGAAAATATAAACAAGTTTTACTACAATTGCAAACAGAATGAAAAATATAAAAAAGTAGTTTCTGTACATGCAGTTTTCAAATTAATTATAATATATTTATATTTTTAATACATACCTTTTATTTTTTCTAAAACTATACTTCTTGTTTTTATTATCATTTTTGGAGCTTTTCATCTGTAAGACAAAATCAATAAATTTTAGGTTAAGTTCTTTGAAGTAATTAATTATTCCAGCTTAGTTCAAATAAAAAACTAATAATAAGGGGGCAGCTGGGTAGCTCAGTGGAGTGAGAGTCAGGCCTAGAGACAGGAGGTCCTGGGTTCAAACCCGGCCTCAGCCACTTCCCAGCTGTGTGACCCTGGGCAGGTCACTTGACCCCCATTGCCCACCCTTACCAATCTTCCACCTATGAGACAATACACCGAAGTACAAGGGTTTAAAAAAAAATTAAAAAAAAAACTAATTATAAGCCTTATTCCCTAACTAGAGCATCGAACTAAAGAAAAAAAATTAGATTCACAAAATCCCAGAGTCTGAAGGACTACATGGATCATCCTAATTCATCTTCTGCCTACACAAGAATCCCTTGTACATTACACCCTTCAAGGAGATTTCCCAGCTTTTGTTTGAAGATTCATAGTAGGCGGAAACTTGCTACCAAGACATACCATTCCATTACTGGATATCTCTTTAAAGAAGTTTTTACTAACAAAACCCTAAACTTTTTGCAACTTCTGGTTCAGTTCCATGGGGCCAAGCAGAGCAAATGCAATTCGTCTTTAGCTGACATTTCTTCAAATACTTGCTAGCAGCTATAAAATCTCCCCTACATCTTGTTTTCTACAAGCTAAATAACTCTAAACCTTTTTATGACATAATCCTGAGGCCCTTCATCATTCTGACTGTCCTCCACTAGAGACCCTCCAACATTATAATAATCCATCCTCAAATGTGGTGCATTCAGCTGTACACAATACCCCAGGATGTCACACCAGGGCAAGGTACAAAGGAACTATGACTCACTTGGGTTTGGTTTGCCTTTTCTTATTCTTTTTTTTTCTTTAAACCCTTAACTTCTGTGTATTGGCTCCTAGGTGGAAGAGTGGTAAGGGTGGGCAACGGGGGTCAACTGACTTGCCCAGGATCACATAGCTGGGAAGTGTCTGAGGCCGGATTTGAACCCAGGACCTCCCGTCTCTAGGCCTGACTTTCAGCTGCCCCCGCCTTTTCTTATTCTTGAACTTACAGCTGGCATAGCTGTAAATCTTAATGAGATGCCTCTATTCCAGGTGTGCAGAGGCCAAGTAATTTGTCAGTGGTCATGTAGCTGGACCTGTCAAACTTGGACCTTTTTATGTCCTAGGTCAGCCCCCTTTCCATTGTACTACACTAGCTCTGAATGTAGATGAATCCAAAACTAATGAATCAGATTTCTTAAATAGTATTATTATTATTATTGAAAAGTTGTTCATTTTGCATATACTATTCTTGATCACTCTTTCCTTTTCTCAATACCTCACAAAGATCCCTCTAATATTATGTTGACACTTTTGAGAAGAATTGAAATTAGATTCTTTAGTGCTACAATTGCTTAAATGTGATACAGGGACCTTTGTAGGCCTACAACATGAAATTAGTTTTATTATAATAGTAAAATATTACTTTCCTTTTTCTTCTCAATCTTTCCCAAGTATATAGTACGTTTCCTAAAGTTACACAATCTACAAGTAAATCTAATTGCAAACATCAAGAATAAGTTAGTATCTCACTGCAAAATTTTACTTTGGCCTTACAAGTGGAAGAATCTATAGACATGATTGAGTTTGCTGTTTTGCTTGTCTTCATGCATTATTAGCACCAACTAATCATTGAAGGAAGTCTTCTACCTTTGTGTAAATGTTTGGCAACAAGCATAAGTAGTGCTAAAATAGTTAAAATTTTGAATAAGTTTTTTGAATTTCATGGTTCATCTTGGAAAAAATGTTTTCATGTTCTCACTGATGTGAAACCAATTTGTGATTTATACTTGCAAAAATATAAAATAATATCATCCCTCTCCCTATTCCTTTTGGAAAATGGTATTTTTCATTTAAGAGGTTATTTAAATTTATACAAAATTGTTTTATGATTTTTTAAATTAATTAATAAATCTTTAAATTTTTATCACTTTTAACTTTTAACATTATAAATTTCTATGTATATAACCCCAATAAGCAAAAGCTCTTTGAGGTACTCAGTAATTTTAAGAGTTTATAGGTATACTGAGGTAAAAAAAAGACGGAAGACCCCTTTAAACAGTGGTGGACAGCTCTACTGTCTTCCTTTTATTTAAAAAAAATGCCCCTTTTCCAGTCCCACAGTAGGACTTTTTCAGTTCTCCATGATTTTTCTAATATCATTAACAATGATTCGGCAATTTGACAAATGTCTTGAACTCCTCAAGAGTAGTCAAAGACCCTCTAGCTATCTCCTTGTTTACCTGAGCCATTTCTCTTTTATTCTTTCCCATTGAAAACAAACAAGAGTTAAGCAGAGCTCCCTTTCTTTCCAAAGTAACTCATTGTCATTCTGTCCTCTTAGAGCCACAATCCAACTCCAGCTTTGCTAGATCCTTCCTTTTTCTTCTACTCTGAATAATTCTTTGTGTTCATCTTAACTTTCATCAGCAACCTCAGGGTGTTTTGAGCTTTAGCACTCATAAAAGTTCTTCTGGAACTATGTCAGAATTTTTTAATCATTCTGTTACTTATACTTGCTCCCATGTTTATACATAACTTTTTTAAAAAATCTTACTTGATTAGTGAGATCCATGTGCTTATATATTATCGTATTTAGAAAATCCTCCTCCCCTTTCTCTTTCACTATTGACTATGACTTGGACTGCACTTCTAATCCTGGAAATGGGTCATTTTCCCCTGAATACAACATTCTACTTGCATTCTTCATAGCTTGAGTTTATGATGTATCTCATTTATAAAATGTCTTTCCTACTCCCCAAACCTCAGCCAATAAAAATATCATTCATCTATCAAGACTTGGTTAAATATCTTGCCTCCTTCATAAAGCCTTTCCTGGAGGAGGAACTAAGATGGCAGAGGAATAGCAGGAGTTTTCTGAATCTTCTTCCAACTGATCATTACAAAGCATCTCAAAAGGACAGGAATCAAAATCAGACAAGTAAAGGGGCTCTCCCACTGGATGCAGCCTTAAAGGTAGACAGTGTTTGGAGATTTCCACACTATAAGGGAGCAAAACTTCACTTATCAAAGTGCAAGCTGATCAACCATCCCCCACACCACCTACCATGCCAGAGTCAGAGCAAGGGCCAGGGCAATCTCTAAATTCTTAGGGGATGGCTGAAAGCACCACAGATTTACTCCTGAGGGCAATACAAGACCTTGGCACTGAGATGTGGGACCTAAGGCTGAAGAGCAGGGAGTCTGGGTAGTAGAGTACAGAGACTAGAAAAATAGCCTCAGTGAAAAACATTTTAAAGAATGCTACACAAAGAACATCACAGAGCTGCCTGACCTCCTAACTCAGGCTTCTGCCTGGGAAGGGAATATACTACACCAAGGTAAAGCCCTGCAAGGCAGAAGCTAAGAAAGCAATGTTCATCAGCATTCAGGAACCACAATCCACAAGTAACAAAAGAAATAAGTTGCAACAAAAAAAGCTTTTGATGCTGGATAACTCCTATGGAGAAAAAGACCAAAATGCAGAAACAATAAGAGAGAGTGACAAATAAGTAAACACAATCAACCTTTACCCAAAAAATGGAAATTGCTTTCAGACTCTCAAGGGGCTCAAAAAGGAGTTCAAGAATCAACTAAGAAAGATAGAAGAAAAATGGGAAGAAAAGTGGGAAAAAGAAATGAAAGTAATACAAAAAGAAAATAACAGCTTAAAAGACAAAATTGCCAACATGGAAAAAGAGGCCACAGAAATCAAATAAGCACATTGGAGACCAGCATTGACCTGCTAGAAGGCAGGAAAAGGAGGATAGACTAAACCAGAAAGGAAAATAAAAAAATCATAGCTGAAAAACAATCTTTAATTTTTTAAAATTTATTTATTTAATTAATTCTGAATATTTTTCCATGTTTCCATGTTTCCATGACTCATGATTCTTTCCCTATCATCCTCCCTCCACACTCCTGGAGTCAAGAAGCAATTCCACTGGGTTTTATATGTATCATTGTTCAAAACTTATTTCCATTGAAAATCAGCCTTTAAAGACTAGAACTGGGCAAATAGAAGCTAATGATCTCCCAAGAAAGCAAGAATTAATAAAGCAAAGTCAAAGAATGAAAAAATAGAGGGAAACATGAAATATCTCATTGAAAAGACAATTGACATAGAAAACAGATCCAAGAGAGACACTTTGAGAATTATTGGTCTACCTGAAAGCCTGGGAAAAAAAGTAAAAGCCTTGACATCATATTACAAGAAAACTGCTCTTTACTCTTGAACAAAAGGGCAAAATAGACATTGAAAGAATCCATAGATCACCCCTACATTAAATCCTCAAAAACAACCTGCAGGAATGTAAGAACCAAATTTAAGAGCTTCCAGGTCAAGGAGAAAATACGGGAAGTAGCTAGAAATAAACAATAAAGATATCAAGGAGCCACAGTCAGGATTACACAGGATCTGGCAGCCTCCAGACTAATGGACTTCAAGGCTTAGAATATGATATTCAGGAAGGCAAGAGAATTCAGAATATAACCAAGAATCACCTACCCATCAAAACTGACTTTACGTTTCAGGGGAAAGTATGGGCATTTAACAAAACAGAAGATTTCTAAGCATTCCTAAAGAAAAGAGCAGAACTGTATGGAAAATTTGATGTCTAAATACAAAATTCAAGAGAACCCATAAAAAGGTAAAGAAGAAAGAGGGGAAAAATTTAAGGGCTTCAGAAAGTTTAAATTGATTATATTTTTATATGGAAAAATATCTGTAACTCTTAAAAAATTTTTTCATTATCATAGTAGATAGAAGAATTATTCATAGGCAGAGGTTGTGGTACTAAGTTGTTTAAGATGATGTGTAAAAAGGGGAGGGGGAAGAGCATGGTACTAAGAGAAACTTGAAGGAAGAAGAAAAATATGATAAATTTTACCACATAAAGAGGAAAGCGGGTGGTAAGAGAATACTATTATAAGGAGAGGAAGAGAGTGGTAATAGATAATACTTAAACCTTACTATCAGTGGAATCAGTGCTGAGAGGTAAGAACAGCCAGATCTATTGGGGTATAGAATTCTATCTTACCCTACATGGAAGTTGAGAGGGAATAAAGGAAGTAGGATAGTGGGGCTAGGAGTATTAAAAGGGAGGAAAAGTTTGGGGGGAGGGAAGTGATTAATAGACCTTAAAGAAAACTAAGAGGGGACACTAAGAAGGCAGGGGGTGGAAAGGAAAGTAAAATAAGGATGAAGAAAAGGGAGAGTGATTAAAAGCAAAACTGATATAGAAGGAAATAATGAAAGAAGAAACAGCAGGACTAAAAGAGGAAATTAAAATGATGGGGAATACACAGGTGGTAATCATAACTCTGAATATGAATGGGATGAACTAAGCCATAAAACAGAAGCAGATAGTAGAGTGGATTAAAAACTAAAATGCTAAAATATGTTGTCTACAAGAAACATACATGAGGCAGGTAGACACACACAGGGTAAAGGTAAGAGGCTGGAGCAAAATTTATTGGGCATCAACTGAGAAAAAGAAGGCAGGAGTTGCAATCATGATATCTGGCAAGGCCAAAACAAAAATAGATCTGCTTAAAAGAGATAAGGAAGGTAATTTCATTCTAATAAGAGGCAGTATTGACAAGGAAGAAATATCAGTACTCAACATATATGCACCAAATGTTATAGCATCCAGATTTTTAAAGAAGAAACTATTGGAGCTCAAGGAAGAAAAAGATAGTAAAATGATACTAGTGGGAGACCTCAACATTCTTCTATCATATTGGATAAATCAAACTAAAAAATAAATAGGAAAGTAGTAAAAGGTGTGAATGAAATCTTAGAAAAATTAGAGTTAATAGATATATGGAGAAAAGTAAATAGGGACAAAAAAATAATACACCTTCATTTCAGTAGCACATGGTACATTCACAGAGATTGACCGTGTACTAGGACAGTGATGGGCAAACTACAGCCCATGGGCCAGATGCAGCCCCCTGAAATGTTCTATCTAGTTGTACAACATTATTCCTAATCTGATGAATATGATGAGTAGGATACAATAAAATGAAACTTTGAAAGAGTTGCCTTAGAAACAGACTGACAGATGAGCATTTCCTTTCTTTTGGCCCCCTCTTTAAAAAATTTGCCCATCACTGTACTAGGACATAAAAACATTGCAAACAAATGCAAAAAAGCAGAAACAATAAATGGAATTTTTCAGATCATAATGCAATAAAAATTATAATTAGTAAGGGCACATGGAGAGGAAAATCAAAAATTAACTAGAAATTAAATAATCTGATTTGCCAAAACTGGTTGGTTAAAAAACAAAGCATAAAAACAATTAATGATTTCATTGAAGAGAATGGCAATGAGGAAACAACATATCAATATTTGGGGGATACTGCAAAAGATGTACTCAGGGGAAAATTTATATCCCTTAGTGCCCATGTAAATAAAAATGAGAAAGAGGAGATTAATGAATTGGGCTTGCAACTAAAAAAAACTATAAAAAGAAGAAATTAAAAACCCACAGATGAAGACCAAATTGGGAATCCTAAAAATCAAAGGAGAAATTAATAAAACTGAAAGGAAAAGAATTATTGAATAAGACTAGGAGCTGATATTTTGGAAAAAAAAAACAAATAAAATGATAAAGTATTGGTTAGTCTAATTAAGAAAAAGAAAGAAAACCAAATTAACAGTATCCTGAAAGAAAAGGGTGATCTCACCTCCAATGAGGAGGAAACTAAGGTAATTATTAAGAACTATTTTGCTCAATTATATGGCAATAAATATGGCAATCTAGGTGAAATGGATGAATATTTACAAAAATATAAATTTCTGAGATTAATAGAAGAGGAAATAAAATACTTTAATAATCTTATATCAGAGAAATTGAACAAGCCGTCAAAGAACTCCCAAAGAAAAAATCACCATGACCAGATGGATTCATACATTAATTCTATCAAACATTTAAAGATCAATTAATCCAAATACTCTACAAACTATTTGACAAAATTGGCAAAGAAGGAGTCTTATCAAATTCTTTTTATAATACAAATATGTACTTATTCCCAAACCAGGAAGACCAAAAACAGAAGGAAAACTATAGACAAATATCCTTAATGAACATAGAAGCAAAAATATTAAATGAAATACTAGTTAAAAGGCTACAACAAGTTAACACAATGATTATTCACTATGACCAAGTGGGATTTATACCAGGAACGCAAGGATGGTTTAATATTAGGAAAATCATCTACATAATTAACCATATCATCAACCAAACTAATAGAAATCACATGATTATCTCAATAGATGCAGAAAAAGCCTTTGATAAAATACAACAACCATTCCTCTTGAAAAGAGTAGAAAGTATAGGAATAGAAGGACCTTTCCTAAAAGTAACAAAAAGTATTTATTTAAAACCATTAGCAACTATCATCTGCAATGGAGAAAAGTTAGATACCATCCCAATAAGTTCAGGAGAGAAGCAGGGATACCCATTTTCACCACTAATATTTAATATCATAATAGAAATGCTAACAGTATAGAAGAAAAAGAAATCAAAGAGATCAAAGTAGACAATGAGGAAACTAAACTATCACTCTTTACAGATGACATAATGGTATTCCTAGAGAATCCAAGAAAATCAGCTAAAAAACTAGTAGAAACAATCAATAACTTTAGCAAAGTTACAGGGTACAAAATAAACCGACATAAATCATCAGCATTCCTATATGTTTCTAACAAAACTCAGCAGCAAAACTTAGAAATAGAAACTCCATTTACTATTACTCTAGATAAGACAAAATAACTGGGAATGTATTTGCCAAGACAAATTCAGGAATTATATGAACATAACTACAAAACACTCTTCTAACAAATAAAACTAGATCTAAATAATTGAAAAACATCAATTGCTCATGGGTAGGATGAGCTATATAATAAAAATGATAATCTTACCTAAATTAATTTACTTATTCAGTGCTATACCTATCAAACTACCGAAACACTTTTTAAAAAAAACATTAATATTCATTTTAAAATGTTTACATGCTTCATGCCCCTACTTTCCCCTTCACCCCCCGCTCTCCCCCCACCCATGGTCAATGCACATTTCCACTGGTTGTAACATGTGTCCTTGTTCAGGGCCTATTTCCAAATTGTTGCTAGTTGCATTGGTGTGGTCTTTTCGAGTCTACATCCCCAATCATGTCCGCCTCAACCCATGTGTTCAAGCAATTGTTTATCTTCTATGTTTCCTCTCCTGCAGTCCTTCCTCTGAATGTGGGTAGCGTTCATTACCATAAATCCCTCAGAGATGTCCTGTGTCATTGCATTGCTGCTGGCATAGAAGTCCATTACATTCGATTTTACCACAGTATACCAGTATCTGTGTATAGTGTTCTTCTGGCTCTGCTCCTCTCACTCTGCATCAGTTACTGGAGGTCTTTCCAGTTCACCTGGAACTCCTCTAGTTTATTACTCGTTTTAGCACAATAGTATTCCATCACCAGCATATACCACAATTTGTTCACCTATTCCCCAATTGAAGGACATACCCTCCTTTTCAAGTTCTTTGCCACCACAAAAAGCGCAGCTATAAATATTTTCGTACAAGGCTGTTTATCTATCATCTCTTTGGGGTACAAACCCAATAATGGTATGGTTGGATCAAAGGGCAGGCATTCTTTTATAGCCCTTTGAGCATACTTCCATATTGCCAGCCAGAATGGTTGTATCAGTTGACAACTCCACCAGCAATGCATTAATGTCCCAATTTTGTCACATCCCCTCCAGCATTCATTACTCTCCCCTTCTTTCATTTTGGCCAATCTGCTAGGTGTGAGGTGATACCTCAGAGTTGTTTTGATTTGCATTTCTCTAATTATTAGAGATTTAGAACACTTTCTCATGTGCTGATTGATACTTTTGATTTCTTTAACTGAAAATTGCCTATTCATGTCTCTTGCCCATTTTTCAATTGGGGAAATGGCTTGATTTTTTTATACAACTGATTTAACTCCTTGTATATTTGAGTAATTAGCCCCTGTCAGAGTTTTTTGTTATAAAGATTTTTTCCCAATTTGTTGTTTCCCTTCTGATTTTGACTACATTGTTTTTGTTTGTACAAAAGCTTTTTAGCTTAATATAATCAAAACCATTTAATTTACATTTTGTAATTTTCTCTAACTCTTGCTTGGTTTTAAAATCTTTACTTTCCCAGAGATCTGACAGCTATACTATTTTGTGTTCACTTAACTTATTTATAGTTTCCCTCTTTATATTCAAGTCATTCACCCATTCTGAATTTATCTTGGTGTAGGGTGTGAGATGTTGATCTAAACCTAATCTCTCCCATATTGTTTTCCAAATTTCCCAGCAGTTTTTGTCAAATAGTGGATTCATGTCCCAAAATTTGGGCTCTTTGGGTTTATCATACACTGTCTTGCTGATGTCA
>NC_058134.1:26381096-26381741 GCF_016433145.1 Gracilinanus agilis
TCCAGTTTTATTTGTTTGGAAAGTGTTTTGTAGTTGTTTTCATATAATTGCTGTGTTTGTTTTGGTAGATAGATCAAGTATTTTATATTGTCTATGGTGATTTTAAATGGTGTTTCTCTTTCTACCTCTTGCTGCTCTAATGTATTGGAAATATATAGAAATGCTAATGATTTATGTGCATTTATTTTGTATCCCACAACTTTGCTAAAGTTGTTCATTATTTCTACAAGCTTCTTAGTTGATTCTCTAGGATTTTTTAAGTAGACCATCATATCATCTGCAAAGAGTGATAGCTTAGTCTCCTCATTGCCTATTTTGAGACCTTCAATTTCTTTTTCTTCTCTAATTGTTACTGCTAGTGTTTCTATTACTATGTTGAATAATAGAGGTGATAATGGGCATCCTTGTTTCACTCCTGATCTTATTGGGAAGGCTTCTGATTTATCCCCATTGCATATAATGCTTGTTGATGGTTTTAGGTATATACTGTTTATTATTTTTAGGAAGGGTCCTTCTATACCTATACTTTTCAATGTTTTCAATAGGAATGGATGCTGTATTTTGTCAAAGGCTTTTTCAGCATCTATTGAGATGATCATGTGATTTTTGTTTGTTAGACTGTTGATATGGTCAATTATGTGGATG
>NC_058134.1:26381840-26439867 GCF_016433145.1 Gracilinanus agilis
TCCTGGTCTTATTGGGAAGGCTTCTAATTTATCCCCATTGCATATAATGCTTGTTGATGGTTTTAGGTATATACTGTTTATTATTTTTAGGAAGGGTCCTTCTATACCTATACTTTTCAATGTTTTCAATAGGAATGGATGCTGTATTTTGTCAAAGGCTTTTTCAGCATCTATTGAGATGATCATGTGATTTTTGTTTGTTAGACTGTTGATATGGTCAATTATGTGGATGGTTTTCCTAATGTTGAACCATCCTTGCATTCCTGGTATAAATCCCACCTGATCATGGTGGATGATCTTCTTAATTACTTGCTGGAGTCTCTTTGCTAATATTCTATTTAATATTTTTGCATCTATGTTCATTAGGGAGATTGGTCTGTAGTTTTTTTCTCTGTTTTTGGTCTACCTGGCTTTGGGATCAGGACCATATTTGTGTCATAAAAGGAATTTGTTAAGACTCCTTCTTTACTTATCATATCAAATAATTTGTATAGTATTGGGATTAGTTGCTCTTTGAATGTCTGATAGAATTCACTTGTGAATCCATCAGGCCCTGGTGATTTTTTTCTTAGGGAGTTCTTTGATGGCTGGTTCAATTTCTATTTCTGATATCGGATTATTTAGGTATTCTATTTCTTCTGCTGTTAATCTAGGCAATTTATATGTTTGTAAATATTCATCCATATCTCCTAAATTGTTATATTTCTTGCCATATAATTGGGTGAAATAGTTCTTAATGATTGCCTTTATTTCCCCTTCATTAGAGGTGAGATCTCCCTTTTCATCTTTAATACTGTCAATTTGGTTTTCTTCTTTCCTTTTTCTTATTAGATTGACCAGTACTTTGTCAATTTTATCTGTTTTTTCAAAATACCAGCTTCTAGTCTTATTTATTAATTCAATAGTTCTTTTACTTTCTATTTTAATAACTTCTCCCTTGATTTTTAGTGTTTCTAATTTAGTTTTCATCTGGAGATTTTTTTTAAAACCCTTGTACTTCAGTGTATTGTCTCATAGGTGGAAGATTGGTAAGGGTGGGCAATGGGGGTCAAGTAACTTGCCCAGGGTCACACAGCTGGGAAGTGGCTGAGGCCGGGTTTGAACCTAGGACCCCCTGTCTCTAGGCCTGACTCTCACTCAACCGAGCTACCCAGCTGACCCCTCATCTGGGGATTTTTAATTGGCTCGCTTTCTAGTTTTTTGAGTTGCATACACAATTCATTAATCTCTGCCCTCCTTAATTTGTTAATATATGCACTCAAGGATATAAATTTTCCCCTGAGTACTGCCTTGCCTGCATTCCACAGAGTTTGGTAGGATGTCTCATCATTGTCATTCTCTTCAATGAAATTGTTGATTGTTTCTATGATTTCTTCTTTGACAAATTGGTTTTGGAGAATCATATTGTTTAATTTTCAATTGGTTTTTGATTTGCCTGTCCAGGTGCCCTTACTAATTATTATTTTTATTGCATTATGATCTAAGAAGGTTACATTTATTATTTCTGCTCTTTTGCTTTTGTTTGCAATGATTCTATGCCCTATAACATGGCCAATCTTTGTGAATGTACCATGTGCAGCTGAAAAGGTGTATTCCTTTTTGTCCCTATTTATTTTTCTCCACATATCAATTAAATCTAATTTTTCTAGGACTTCATTCACCTCTCTTACATCTTTCTTATTTATTTTTTGGTTTGATTTATCTAGATCTGAAAGAGGAATATTTAGATCTCCCACTATTATGGTTTTACTATCTCTTTCCTTCTTGAGCTCTGCCATTTTCTCCTTTATGAATTTGGATTCTATACCACTTGGTGCATATATATTGAGCAGTGTCATTTCCTCATTGTTTATACTGCCTTTAATCAGGATGTAATGACCTTCCCTGTCTTTTTTAATCATATCTATTTTTACTTTGGCTTTGTAAGAGATCATAATAGCCACTCCTGCCTTCTTTTTTTCATTCGACACCCAAAAGATTTTGCTCAAGCCCTTAACCTTAAACTAGTGTGTGTCTACCCGCCTCATATGTGTTTCTTGTAGACAACATATGGTAGGATTTTGGTTGCTGATCCACTCTGCTATTTGCTTCCATTTTATGAGCGAGTTCATCCCATTCACATTCAGAGTTACAATTATCAGTTGTGCATTCACTGACATTTTTGTATCCTCCCCTAGACCCACCCCTTCTTCTAAAACTATTTTCTTTTAAACCAGTGGTTTGCTTTGAGCTGGTATCCCTTATCCCCTCCCTTAATTGACTTTCCTTTCTGCCCCCTCCCTTGTTATTCCCCTCTTTTTGTTTTTTAAAGGCCTATTGAATTCCCTCCCCCTTTTTCTCACCTCCCTTTTTTGACCTCCCCACTCCCCTGCTCCCTTTGGTTTATCCCTTCTGACTTTCTCAATAGGGTTAGATAGAGTTTTTTATCCAAATGGATAATAAAGCTACTCTTCCCTCTCTGGGTTAATTACACTGAGAGTAAGGTTTGATTATTACCTCTTAATGCTCTCTTCCTCTCCTTCTTATAATAGTATTTATCCCCTCCCCTTCCTATTCCCTCTTTGTGTGTAATAGACTATCCTATTTTTCTTATTTACTCAGATTTTTCTTGGTGTCCCCTACTATTCCCCCCTCTTTCCCACCTCCCATGTCATCTTAGACCATTTAGTATCCTGTTCTCTCCCTATGAATTATTCTTCTGGTTGCTATAATAGTGAATATTATAATAGTGAATAGAGTTCACTACAGAGAATTATACATAGCATTTCTCCACATAGTAATACAGATAATTAGATCTTATTTAAGCCCTTTAAGAGTCAAATTTAAAAAATTATGAGTTTTCTTTCTTTTCCCTCTGTTTCTTATTTACCTTTTCATGTTTCTCTTGATTTTTGTGGTTGGTTATTAAACTTTCCATTTAGTCCTGGTCTCTTTTGTGCAAAAACTTGGAAATCTTCAATTTTGTTGAATGCCCATACTTTCCCCTGGAAGCATATAGTCAGTTTCGATGGGTAGTTGATCCCTGGCTGAAGACCCAGCTCTCTTGCCTTTCTGAATATTGTATTCCAAGCCTTGCAGTCTTTTAGTGTGGAGGTTGACAGATCCTGTGTGATCCTGATTGGTGCTCCTTGATATTTGAATTGTCTCTTTCTGGCTTCTTGTAAGATTTTTTTCTTTTACTTGAAAGCTCTTGAATTTGGCTATTATATTCCTAGGTGTTGCCTTTTCTGGGTCCAGTGGAGAGAGTGATGTATGGATCCTTTCAATGTCTATATTGCCCTCTTGTTGTAGGACTTCAGGGCAATTTTGCTGAATAATTTCTTTAAGTATGGAGTCCAAGTTTCTATTAATTTCTGCTTTTTCTGGAAGACCAATGATTCTCAAATTGTCTCTTCTAGACCAGTTTTCTTGGTCTGTCACTTTCTCATTAAGATATTTCATGTTTCCTTCTATTTTATCAGTCTTTTGACTTTGTTTTATTTGTTTTTGTTGTCTTGAGAGATCATTGGCTTCTAATTCCTCAATTCTAGCCTTTAGGGACTGGTTTTCGGTTATAATCTTTTGGTTTTCCTTTTCAATCTGGTCATTTCTGGTCTTCAGTTGACTTGCCTCACTTTCCAATTGTGAAATTTTGCCTTTTAAACTGTTATTTTCTTGCCAGATCTCTTCC
This sequence comes from Gracilinanus agilis, assembly GCF_016433145.1. NCBI lineage: Eukaryota > Metazoa > Chordata > Mammalia > Didelphimorphia > Didelphidae > Gracilinanus > Gracilinanus agilis. The sequence goes on from NC_058134.1 coordinate 26,385,511, forward strand.
ATCTTCTTCAACATCTCATTTTTTAACTCTTCAATAGCTTGTGACCAGTTTTCATTATTTTGGGAACGTTTGGATACTTGTTTGTTCTCCTCTGTTGTCTGAATTTTCTCTGTGTAAAAGTTGTTGAGTATTCCATAGTTTTTCTTGATAATCTTTTTCTTCTGGGGTTTTCGGCTTGCCATTATTAGCCCCACCCCTTTTCAGCTTTGTCTTCACACTCAGGGTCTGCCTGCGCTTTCTAAGCTCCTGAGGGCTCCGGTCTCCTTGTCCTCAGGGTCAAGCCTCCTAGTAGCCCCCGGTCTGCCCCTCTGCCCAAGGCTCCTTCAGCAGTCTCAAGGGCTGTTTCCACAGCCTCGCTCCTGTCTGCACCGGGTCCCCTCTCGAGGTCCAAGCCTGGGCTCGAGATCTTTGTCCAGGCCTAGGGCACTGCCTTCACCCGCACAGACGCTAGGGAAAGTCCCTGCATTCCAGATCTTTGTCCGCGTCTAGGGCAGTGTTTTCACCTGGGCAGAGGCTCGGGAAAGTCCCTGAGTTCTATATCTTTGTCCGTGCCTAGGGCAATGCCTTCACTGGTGCAGATGATGGGGAAAGTCCCTGCGTTCGAGATCTTTGTCCGCACGTAGGGCAATGCCTTCACCGGCTCAGACACTCGGGAAAGTCCATGCGTGCCCCCCAGCCACTTTGGGTCCCACGTCTTGCAGTTCTCAGGTACAAGCCCTGGGGCTGCTAGTGATTTACTGGTTGCCCCAATCCTGTTTTCACTCTTGTGCGTTAGCCTTGGCGTTGTGCGTGGTGTTGGGGGGAGGGGGTGGATGGGCTTCTTCCTCTCGCGTTTTAGTGAGAGCTGTTTCACCCCTTTATAGCGTGGAAATGCCTCAATTCCATGTACCTTCAATGCTGCACCCTGTTGTGGGGTTCCTTCATTCGTCTGGAATCGTTTTTATGTCCCCTTGAGGAGTCTTGTATGCTTCGGTTAGGAGAGATTGAGCAGCTGCTCCTTACTCTGCTGCCATCTTCCCAAAACACTTTTTTATATAATTAGAAAAAATACTACAAAGTTCATCTGAAAGAACAAAAGATCAAGAATATCAAGGGAAATAATATTTTTTAAAATGGGAAGGTTGGAGGCCTAGTTTTACCAGATCTCAAACTACATTATAAAGCAGTGATCATCTCATCAAACAATATAATACTGCTTAGAGATAGAAGAGTGGATCAATGGAATAGACTTGGGGTAAATGACAGTAGCAAGATAGTGTTTGATAAACCCAAAGATCCCAGCTTTTGAAACAAGGACCCACTCTTTGACAAAAACTGCTAGGATAATTGGAAAACAGTTTGGGAGAAATTAGGCTTAAATCAACATCTTACAACCTATAACAAGATTAACTCAGAGTGGGTAAATGACTTAAATATAAAGTAAAATTAAGAACAAGCAGGAGACAGGGAACACTACGAAGTGTAAAATGAATTATTTTGATTATATTAAATTAAAGTTTCTGTACAAACAAAACCAATGCAACCAAAATTAAAAGGGAAGCAGCAAAATGTAGTGAAAATTTAGAATAAATATATCTGACAAAGGTCTTATTTCTCAAATTCATAAGGAACTAAGTCAATTGTACAAAAAAAAATAAGCCATTCCCCAACTGACAAATGACCAAGGGATATGAATAGGCAGTTTTCAGATAAAGAAATCAAAACTATCAATAAGCACATGAAAAAGTATTCTAAGTCTCTCATAATTAGAGAAATGAAAATCAAAATAATGCTGAGGTATCACCTCACACATAGCAGATTGACCAATATGCCAATAAAGGAAAATAATAAATGTTGGAGAAATTGTGGCAAAATCAAGACACTAATGCATTGCTGATGGAGTTGTGAATTAATCCAGCAATTCTGGAAGGCAATTTGGAATTACATGAAAAGGGCTTTAAAAGAATGCATATCCTTTGATCCAGCCATACCACTGTTGGGTTTGAACTCCAAAGAGATAAGGAAAAATACTTGTACAAAAATATTCATAGCTGTGCTCTTTGTGGTGGCAAAAAAATTGGAAAATGAGAGGCTATTCATCAATTGGGGAATGGCTGAACAAATTGTGGTATAAGATGGTAATGGAATACTATTATGCTGTTAGGATTGATGATCTGGAAGCTTTCTTTATGAACTGGGAGAACCTCAGTGAACTGATGCAAAGCGAAATGAGCAGAACCAAAAGAACATTGTTCACAGAAATTAAAATATTGTGGGAAAATCCAATATAATATACCTTGCTACTAGTAGCAATGCAACAAGCCAGGACACTCCTGAAAGACTTATGTAAAGAATTCTATCCACATTGAGAGAAAGAACTATGGGAATAGAAAAGCAAAAGTAAAACATATGACATCCCTTATCACATGTATTCATGAGTATATGATTTGAGGTCTACGCTATAAAAAAATCCCTCTATAGCAAAAATGGATAATATGAAAATAGGTATCAAGTGACAACATTTGTGCAACCCAGTGGAATTGCTTTTTGGCTGTGGGAGTGGGGAGGGAAGAGAGGCGGGAAAGAAAATGAATCATGCAAACATGGAAAAATATTCAAGAGAAATAATAAATAAATTAAATTAAATTAAATAAAGCCTTTCCTGATTACTCCAAATAAGAACTCAGTCCAATGTATTAAGCACCTATTATGTGCCAGGAATTTATTGTTTCTATATTCACATTGTGTTGTTCTTCATATATTGTACACTATGTCAAATTGCAGCTCATTTCCCTGTACGTGTGCTGCTTGGTATCAAATATATCATTATCATATTGTAGAAAATAGGTAAGGAATAGAATAAATTTCAGGAATTAGCTTTAAGAGGAAAAGAAGAGAATTTGGATACAAGCCCTGGGAGAGAATTCTAAGAAAGAGAGAAAGATTGTGGGAATTTTGAACTATTAATGGTCATTGCTCTCTGCCTGTTTCTACTGAGCTGGAAGAATGAGATTTTGCTCTGAGAGATTTTTCCTAGGTAGTCATAATTTCAAGGAGAGATTATTGACTCCTTGGTTGAGAATCTGCTTTGTAGAAAACTGTTCTCCCTGAGGTTCAGAGACCATCTGCCAGTGATCTATCTGCCAGAAATCCTCTTGGGATAAGGTAATTCAAAGATTGTCATCTTGGACTATGGGTTATATGGTGCAGTCAACCCCAGGCTTTGGGTAAGGGCTCAAATTCACCTGTGAGTCCTTTCCTTTTTCCTCTTTTGTATAATCCATAGTAACATGTAAATGGAATTAGCTCATGCCCATTCATAGTTAAAACTCTAGCCACCAGAGATAATGTTGTCCCCACCTCCCTTAGTGGGGAGGGGAGATGAGTTACCCACATGTGACAATAAGTGACAAATCAAGAACCCTTCGGGACTGCCCTTTGGGCAGTCCAAAACAGTGTTGAGGCTGCCATTTGTCCACTTGAATTAGAGGTGGGCCTCCAGGAAGTGACAAAAGATGCTGTCCTTCAAATATGATGGTAACTTCCTGTTGAGGCAGTTGGCACTTTGAACTTGGTGCTGAAGGATCTCAGCTGAGACCTCAGGCAGCTTCCCCTATCAATTGTCACGTGGGTAAATTAGGCTGACTTCCTTGGACCTACCTTGGAGTTTCCAGAGTCTCTACCTCAAGGAAGCTTCTTTGCCTCTCTAATTGCTAAGGCCTTGTAGCCAGTAGCCTAATTTAATTAATCTCTTAACTCTTACCCAGACTGGACCTCTGCTGGTCCGGACCAGAGTTTTTCTCCCTCTCTTTCCCTACCTTCAACCTTCCTAATTGTAAATAAACTACCATAAAACCCATCCTGACTTGGGTCTATTTTAATTATGGAATTAATCTAGATCTGATTGATTCCTGGTGACCACACCTTAAATATATATACATATTAATATCTAAATTTTCTTTCTTACAGGAGTCAGTCAAAAGAGCTCACAATGGTTGAATCTACAATTATATTGCTCCAAACATGCAAAGCCTTCTAGCTAAAGTGTTGAAATCTATTTATCATCTCTGATAAGGATGGCTTAGTTGACAAGAAAGTAAGGGACATGGGAGACAATCTTGACTGTTAATTCATAGCCCTGGGGAGGTTCCTAGGTGGGTTGTATCATTTCACATACCTCTAAGAACATTACCTATCTCAATATCTCCTCCCAGCCTCTGTACCTCTCCTGCCTCCCAACCCCAGGTCCCAGCATAAGCTCATGCCAGGAAGCTCATCATCATAAAGACTGCTTCAACTTTGGTACTAATCCTTCATTGATATCCTTAGTTGCTTTGGTTCTTCTGATTGACGAATCAGAGGGAAAATCAGGGAGGGGAGAACCTCCCTTTAAAGAGGGTTCAGAAATTCTGTCCAGCCAATTCTTCATTCTCTTTCAGCTGCTCTGCTTGGTTTTGAGTCCACCATCATCACACCCTCTCTCATCTTTTTTTGTGTGCTTTCTTCTCCCATTAGATTTTAAGTTCCTTAAGGGCTATCTTTTTAAAATTATCTCTAGCATTTAGTGCAGTGCCTTATATATAGTTTATTATAGTATAATATTTTATATTTGTTATTATACATATTATATCGTATTAACATATCAGTGATAGTATGTTAATAAATGTTATATAACATAGAACAATTTCTATTTTATATATCTTATATTAGTCATTGTGTAGATTTCTTATCTCCCCAATACAACAGTAAGCTCCTAGAACTCCATGGACTACACTTTGAACATAAAAATTATTGAACTATTTTCTGTATTGATGAAGAATAGGTGTCTGCCTCTACACAGATTCACAGAAAAGTAATTCAAATAAAGTTGTTCAATAGCAAATGCGTTTTCATATTCCTATAATGATGATTTAAATAGCTAACATCAACAGGAAGTTTTTCTGTCTTCATCCTTGGCTTCTAGTCAGTACATCAATTCCTTACAGACAATGAATTTTAGCTTCCCATGTTCCCTTTTATTCTCTTCGATTTGTTTGGTCAGCTATTTTTTTCCCCTTCCTTATCCAATTCAAAAAGCATTTCCATACACACAGTAGAACACAAAAAGAGGATTCTGTATGAAAACATGAATCTCTATTTCATATTACACTTGCTTTTTTAAAAAAGTATATAATAAATTCTACATAATAGATTCAAAACTGCCCTACCACATATCTGTGCTTCCAACTAACTTCCTTCTGTGGATTTAAAAATATTACAATAGTCTTTTTAAAAAAAAAAACCCTTACCTTCCGTCTTGGAGTCAATACTGTGTATTGGCTCCAAGGCAGAAGAGTGGTAAGGGTAGGCAATGGGGGTCAAGTGACTTGCCCAGGATCACCCAGCTGGGAAGTGTCTGAGGCCAGATTTGAACCTAGGACCTCCCATCTCTAGGTCTGGCTCTCAATCCACTGAGCTACCCAGCTGCCCCTACAATAGTCTTTTTAAAAAATCTATATCACTAATTCTTTCTGACCAAATCTCCCTCCCCCCAAATTCAAAACCAAGAAAAATAATGAAGTTTACTTTTGAAATTTTTACTTTATTCATTTGTTAACTATGAGTATTTTAAGTTGCTTTAAAGTCTTTTGTGAATTTGTATGTCTATGTTATAACATGAGACCTATACTTTCACCAAGGTACCATAAATTCATTCCAAAGCAGTCCTAGTACATTTCTATAACTTTTCAAGCATTTTCTAGCTATGTATGTAAAAGTATTATATGATTGAATTATATGGGGCTAATGCATGTCTAATAGAGATGACCAAGGGACCTTAGAAATGTTCTAATCCAATCTCTTTATTTTTACAATTAAATAAACTGTAGTTTGTCCAAGATTATGTAGGTATTGAATGTTAGATTTGAAACCAGGTGTCCTGCTTCTAAACCCAATACTCTATTGGTATACTGTACTCTAGCTAAATTTTTTTAAGACCAAAAGTACATCACAGTGCCATTGGAAAATGTAAAGTAACCCAAGTTTTATGAAAAATAGTATCTTAGAAATATAGATTCCAGACTATAGAGAACCTATGAAGTTGTCTGCTTCAAATCCTTTAATTTATAGATGAGGAAACTGAGACTCAGAGAATTAGGGACTTGCCTGAGGTCATTCAAATAGCAAGTAGCATACGTGAGATTTGAACTTACATCTTAAGACTGATCTAGTACTCTTTCCACTGCATCAGGCTGCCTCACTTGAGCTGTCTAAAGACTTGACATCACTTCTTATATTAGTCTAAATCATAAAGCATATCTAAAAATTAAAATAATATTTCTCCTTGACTAGTCATGTGCCAGGGCCTAGCTTAAGTGCTAAAGATACAAAAGAAAGGGCAAATCAGTTTCTGCTTCTTAGGATTTCACAATGTAATAGGACAGACAAAATACAAACAATTATATATGAACAAAATATAGACAATATTAAATAGAGATTATCAAGAGAAGAAAGGTAACAGTATTAAGGGAAATAAGAAAGTCTTCTTATAGAAGGTAGGATTTTAATTGAGAGTTAAAAGAATACAGGGAAACAAGGAGGTGGAAATAAGGAGGGAGAAGATCCCAAGTATTGAAGATGGTTATTAAAAATTCAGGGAGTCAGGAGATGGAATGTCTTATTCAAAGAAGAGTGACAAGGTGGGTATAATTGGATGGTAGAGTCCACAGAAGAAAATAAGGTATAAGAAGATTGGAAAAGATAGGAAGAAGCCAAAGGGTTTATGAGAGAAAACTAGAATTTTATATCTGAACCTGAATGGGAAAGGGAGGCAAAATCCATCTACATATTTTCAACATCCAAAAAGGGATGTTTCTGTACCGGATGTCCATCACCTATCAGGAGGTAGCTAACATATGTCATCATAACTTTGAAATGGTTGGTCATTATACTGATCAGAGTCCTTAACTCTTTCAAAATCTTTTTTCTTCTACACATTTCTATTAAGAATAATTGTTGCTCCAGTTTATTTTTGTTGTCTTCAATTTTTTTAAAGCCATTATATTGATAACTATAATGTGTTGCTTACTAGAATGTCTCAGTGCCCTCTCTGGCATCACAAGATAGATTGTTATCAATATCAGAATCCCCAAGCTTGGGCTTTTCAGATCTGAGTACAGCAACACCATACTCGCCAACCAGGCTCTGCTCTACATTGGTCATGGTCTCAGCTGCTACTCCTTAGGTTTTCCAAGGTTCCTCCAGGAATTTCTCCATCATGTCACCACTGTTCTTTGTTGGAGTTGTCACCTCCTATTACTCATGTACTTCTACATGACATTTTAAGCAATTATAGATTGGAAAAATTCATTTAACAGAGTTTCTCACTGTATTTCTAGATCATAATTGGATCTGGCATGAACTTTGAGGCTTTGCTGAAGTAAGTATAAGGCAGCTGGGAAGTTTGCCTCCTGTGAGGTAGTCATCTTGTCAAGAAGTCCTACTGATCCAGTTCTGAAATCTTTTGTAACATTAGAAATATCTTCCATCAGACAAATGATAAGCAGCTTCAAAATCTTATTTAAATCCACTTCCTCCAATAAGCTCTCTTTGATTAAGTGGAAAAGATACACCAGTAACTACTTTATTCTTACAAAAGAAAAGCAATAACTTCATAAAAAGAATTTGAGTAGCATGAAAATTAACATCTTACATGAATACAAGTAACAACAATAGGAAAACCAATCCTATACTTTCCAGTGTTTTCAATAGGAATGGGTGCTGTATTATGTCAAAGACTTTTTTAGCATCTATTGAGATAATCATGTGGTTTTTGTTGGTTTGCTGGTTGATATGGTCAATTATGTGGATGGTTTTCCTAATGTTGAACCATCCTTGCATTCCAGGTGTAAATCCCACCTGATCATGGTGGATAATCCCCTTGATCACTTGCTGGAGTCTTTTTGCTAGTATTCTATTTAAGATTTTTGTATCTATGTTCATTGGGGAGATTGGTCTATAGCTTTCTTTCTCTGTTTTTGATCTACCTGGCTTTGGAATCAGGACCATATTTGTGTCATAAAAGGAATTTGGTAGGACTCCTTCTTTGCTTATTATATCAAATAATTTGTATAGTATTGGGATTAGTTGCTCTTTGAATGTCTGATAGAATTCACTTGTGAATCCATCAGGCCCTGGTGATTTTTTCTTAGGGAGTTCTGTGATGGCTTCTTCAATTTCTTTGTCTGATATGGGATTATTTAAGTATTCTATTTCTTCTGCTGTTAACCTAGGCAATTAATATTTTTTTGTGAATATTCATCCATATCACCTAGATTGCTATATTTATTGCCATATAATTGGGCAAAATAGTTTTTAATGATTGCCTTAATTTCCTCTTCATTAGAGGTGAGGTCTCACTTTTCATCTTTGATACTATTAATTTGGTTTTCTTCTTTCCTTTTTTTATTAATTGACCAGTACTTTGTCTATTTTTTTCTGTTTTTTTTCAAAATACCAGCTTCTAGTTTATTTATTAATTTAATAGTTCTTTTACTTTTTATTTTACCAATTTCTCCCTTGATTTTCATATTTCTAATTTAGTTTTCATCTGGGGATTTTTAATTTGCTCCCTTTCTAGTTTATTAAGCTGCATGCCCAATTCATTGACCTCTGCCCTCCCTAATTTGTTAATATATGCACTCAAGGATATAAATTTCCCCCTGAGTACTGCCTTAGCTGCATACCACAGAGTTTGGTAGGATGTCTCATCATTGTCATTCTCTTCAATGAAATTGTTGATTGTTTCTATGATTTCTTCTTTGACAAATTGGTTTTAGAGAATCATATTATTTAATTTCCAATTAGTTTTTGATTTGCCTGTCCAGGTGCCCTTTCTAATTATTATTTTTATTGCATTATGATCTGAGAAGGTTACATTTATTATTTCTGCTCTTTTGGATTTTTTTACAATGTTTCTATGCCCTATTACATGGTCGATTTTTGTGAATGCACCATGTGCAGCTGAAAAGAAGGTGTATTCCATTTTGTCCTTATTTATTTTTCTCCACATATCTCTTAAATCTAATTTTTCTAGGACTTCATTTACCTCTCTTACCTCTTTATTATTTATTTTTTGGATTGATTTGCCTAGATCTGAAAGAGCAATATTTAGATCTCCCACTATTATGGTTTTACTATCTATTTCCTTCTTGAGCTCTGTCAGATTCTCCTTTAGGAATTTGATGCTATGCCATTTGGTGCATACATACTGAGCACAGTTATTTCCTCATTGTTTATACTGCCTTTTATCAGGATGTAATTACCTTCCCTGTCTCTTTGAATCATATCTATTTTTTACTTTGGATTTGTCAGAAATCATGATCGCCACTCCTGCCTCCTTTTTCTCATTCGAAGCCCAAAATATTTTGCTCCAGTCCTTTACCTTAAATCTGTGTAAGTCCACCTGCCTCATATGTGTTTCTTGTAGACAACATATGGTAGAATTTTGGTTTCTCATCCACTCTGCTATTTGCTTCCTTTTTATGGGCGAGTTCATCCCATTCATATTCAAAGTTATAATTATCAGTTGTGTATTCCCCAACATTTTGTCATCCTCTCCTAGTTCTACCCCTTCTTCTTAGGCTATTTCCTTTTAAACCAGTGATTTGTTTTAAACCAGTAACCCTTATCCCCTCCCTTGATTTACTTTTCCCTTTCTACCCCCTCCCTTATTATTCCCCTCTTTTTATTTTTAAGGCCTAATGAATTCCTTCCCCCTTCTCCTCCTCTCCCTTTTTTGACCTCCCTACTCCCCAGCTCCCCATGGTTTATCCCTTCTGACTTTCTCAGTAGAGTTAGATAGAGTTCTATATCTCAATGAATAAAGCTACTCTTCCCTCTCAGGGTTAATTCCACTGAGAGTAAGTTTAAATATTACCTCTTAATGCTCTCTTCCTCTCCTTCTTATAATAGTATTCATCCCCTCCCCTTTCCATGCCTGCTTTGTGTGTAATAAAATATCCTATTTTTCTTATTCATTCAAGTTTCTCTTGGTGCCAAATACTATTCACCTCCCTCTTTCCCACCCACCCTCATATCATCTTAGACCATTTAGTACTCCTACCTCTCCCTGTGAATAATTCTTCTAATTACTATAATAGTGGATACTATAATAGTGAATAGAGTTCACTACAGAGAATTACACATAACATTTCTCCATATAGGAATATGAATTATTAGATCTTATTGAAGCCCTTAAAGAGGAAAATTTAAAAATAAGAGTTTTCTTTCTTTCCCCTCTGTTTGTTATTTACCTTTTCAAGTTTCTCTTGTTGTTTTTTTTTGTGGCTGGATATCAAACTTTCCATTTAGTCCTGGTCTTTTCTGTGCAAATACTTGGAAATCTTCTATTTTGTTGAATGCCCATACTTTCCCCTGGAAGTATATAGTCAGTTTTGATGGGTAGGTGGGTGATCCTTTGTTGTAAACCCAGTTCTCTTGCCTTTCTGAATATCATATTACAAGCCTTGAGATCTTGTAGTGTGGAGGCTGCCAGATCCTTTGTGATCCTGATTTTGGTGCTCCTTGATATCTGAATTGTCTCTTTCTGGCTTCTTGTAATTTTTTTCTTTTACTTGGAAGCTTTTGAATTTGGCTATCATATTCCTGGGAATTGTCTTTTCAGGGTTTAGTGTAGAGGGTGATCTATGGATCCTTTCAATATCTATATTGCCCTCTTGTTGTAGAATTTCAGGGCAGTTTTGCTGAATAATTTCTTTTAGTGTGGAGTCCAAATTTTTAATTTCTGCTTTTTCAGGAAGACCAATGATTCTCAGATTGTCTCTTCTAGACCTGTTTTCTTAATCTTTAATTTCTCAGTGAGGTATTTCATGTTTCCTTCTATTTTATCAGTCTTTTGACTTTGCTTTCTTTGTTCTTCCTGTCTTGAGAGATCATTGTCTTTTACTTGCCCAATTCTTGTCTTTAGAGACTGGTTTTCTGCTATAATCTTTTGATTTTCTTTTTTGATTTGGTCCATCCTGTTTTCCAGCTGTTTGATTTTGGTCTCCAATTTGCTTATCAATTCTTTTGATTTGCGGGCATCTTTTTAGAATTGCCCAGTTCTAACCTTTAGAGACTGGTTTTCGGCTATAATCTTTTGTTTTTCCTTTTCATTCTGGTCTGTTTGGTTTTTCAAGGCTTCCAGCTGGTCATTTCTGGTCTACAATTTGCTTATGAATTCATTTGATTTCTGAGCTTCACTTTCCAATTATGAAATTCTGCCTTTTAAACTGTTATTTTCTTTCCAGATCCCTTCCATCATTCTCATAATCTCAGATTTGAACTCTTCAGGTGCTTGTGACCAGTTTTCATTTTTTTGGGAAGGTTTGGATATGATTACTTGTTTGTTCTCCTCTGCTGTTTGCTCTGTTGTCTGGATTTTTTCAGTGTAAAAGTTGTCAATTGTTAAATATTTCTTCTTGATCTTTCTCTTCTGGGGTTCTTGTGTCTGGCTTTCCATTTTTATCCCAGAGCCCCCTCAGCTTTATCCTCCCACCCAGGGTCTGTCTGCCCTCTTTAGGCTCCTGAGGTCTCAGGTCTAGTTGTTCTCAGGGTCAAGCCTCCTGGTGGTCCCCTTGCTTGTTCCACCGCCAGAAGCTCCTTTAACAGTAGTCTCAGGTCTCTGCTTCCACAGTCATGCACCCCTCTGCCCTGGGTCCCCACCCAACATCCATGCCTGAGCTCGAGATCCGCGTCTGTACCTGCATCCCTGTCTGTACTCAACTTCTGTGTTCAAAGTCTGTGCATTTTTAGCCTCTTGGGAGTCTTAAATCTTGCTGCTCTCAGGAGTAGGCCCTGGTGATCCCAGCTAGCTGCCAAGGACTTAATGGGTGCCCCAAACTTGCTTTAACTCTTGTGCACTGGCTTTGGCACTGTAGGTGATGTGGGGGTTAGGGGGTTGCTCAGCTTGCATTTTAGTGAGAGCTATTTCACCCCCTTATAGCATGGAAATGCCTTGATCCCACATACCTTCAATGCTGTGCCCTGTTGTGGGGTCCCTTCGTTCATCTGGATTTGTTTTTATGGCCTCTTGAGGAGTCCTATATGTGTGGGTTAGGAGAGGTTAAGCAGCTGCTTTTTACTCTGCTGCCATCTTAATCCGGAAGCTGGAAAACCAATTATTTAGAGGAACCTTCCCAATCCTATTTCTGGCATCCTCTGGACTGCAGAACTATACTCACTCTATTGTTGGCTCATTCTGGAAATTCTTTCAGTGTCTAGACCATCCTTACCAGCCTACCTCTCCTGGGGTCTACTCACTATGGAATATTTTTTGTAAGCCCATTTTCTCTTTGGGGGTTCCATCTGAAGCCTCCTTTATATGGAAGAGTAGAGGCTACTTTACTTTTCATTTTCCTTCAAGATTCCCCTGGATTTCAGAACCATGTCCCCAGTCCAATTAACAACTTAATTCAGGGCAGATCTAACCAAAACTACTTTTTTAAAAAATACACATCAGTGTGTGGTACCTTTATTCCTTCAGTGCAGGACTTCAATTTAGCATTTTTGCTCATGGAAGATATAAATGTATCCTGCAATCTCTTATCTTGAGATAAATTGTCAGCCAATAATCACTAAAGAGGTGCCTATTTTGACAGAATTGCCCAGAGTAAATTTATTGGCCTTGAATAATTCACACAAGTCTCTTGTCAAAAGTGATAGTAAAGAAGGGAAAGCTAATAACCGTATTCCCATCTGTAAGGTATTTTGAAGAAGTAAAAAGAATCCCAGTTATATGTAATGTCTTGAATGATTGTTATTATATAACCTGAATATCTGGTGGGTGTAAATAAAAAGGAGTTGGCACCTAGGAAATGATTTTTCAACATTTTAAAATAAGGTAGAGATGCTAAAAGGATTATTTTCTAGAACTATTGTGTGTAATTTTCTTTCTTGTCTTAATGACCAAATTTTCTGTATTTTAAACATTATTCCAACAGTAAGAAGATAAATGTTTCTTACAAATAAGTAAATTTGCAAAAGACACATACACATAGTCTATATTCTATTCCATCTAGAAGGGGCTTACTATTCATGTTAGATTTGGGCTCTATCTTGTGTTCTTCACATTCCCCTTCTTCCTTCAGCTATTCTAAATTTCAGCTAAAGGGGCTATAAGACATTTTAGCTGCTGCTGTTTAAAAACAAAAATGAATTTTTTTCAACTTTTGGCTTGAGTTGAAATAGAGCACTTTTTTTCTGAAAATAGTTGACCATTTTGGTCTACTTGGAACTACAGGTAAGTATATTTTTCCTACCAGTACCCTCTGAATCCTAAGAAGGATGAGTAGGAATGAGGAACAATTGGAAATTCCAAAGTACTATACATGAATCATAGAAAAGTTAAAAGGCTGAGACTCATGATAAGAAAAGGGAGGCACTTTTAGTTGTAGTGATCTCTAGAAACAGAGAAGTCAGAAGCAAGTTTAAATTCCTTAGCTTGCATATAAAGAAGAATTTAATGACAGATTTTGTAGAAATTTTTGTAGAAACCCAGAGAAAGACTAAGCTTTATTCTTTTCCAGTAGCTTTGTAAAAATAAAACAGATCCTCATTTGCCTAGAATGTCAATTTTGAAGGTACTAGAAGTCCCCATAAGACACAGACTTATTTTACCCAAAAATAGTTACATTGCTAAATGATTGAATTTTTAAGTCCCTGAAGAATATTGGGGGATGATAAAATTAAGGACGAAAATTTTTGAGGAAGTTCAAACTATTCTCTGAATAGTTTGTTTCCACTGGGTCTTCCTTGAGATCTATATTACCCTCTCTGATAAAAGAATGAGCACATTGTAAACTCTCACCAGATTTGCTATGTCTCTCCTTTCATGAGAGCGACAATTAGTTCAATTCTTCAAATGAAGGATCAAAGTCAATTACTGTGAGCCTTCAAAAGGATTCTCTTCCCAGGTTAATACATCATGATAATAATTTGTCACTTCCCTTCCCATTTTATGGCTTCTCTAATTTCCTTCTGAAAAAGTTACATGGGTGGAGCCACAATGGCAGAGTAAAGGGGATATTCTTGCTAAACTCTCCCAACATGTTCCTCTCTTCAATTTTAAAATAACAACATATTAAATATCTTTTAAAAATACAATATCTAAAGCAGCATAACCAACAAAGGTGAAGGTAAGACACTTTTCCCAGTCTTGAACAACTTAAGAAAGAAAGGTCTATGACCACAGAGCAATAGCAATACCAGTTGTGGACTATGGAGGGGGCAACAACATCACCAATATGTGCTTTCTCTGCTCAGAGATGGTAAGGGGATTGAAAACATAATCCAAAAAAGATTCCAGAGGGTTCCTTTGATAACACTAAGTTCAAGAATGACATTTGACAATTCCATTCACCATTGCCTAGTTTTTAGTAGCAGTTACAGGATAGAGGTGCATTTATACTTACAACAGAGCAGGAGCCCTACTTCTGATTCACAGTTCCAGAGAGGAGAGGTGTTGTGATTGCACGGGAGCAGAGGTTCTACTTGGGTAAGGACCAGAAACAATATAAGAAAAGCACTGACCATGCCTTCATTAAAAATTAATTGGAAGGGGGGAGGTCCTGGGTTCAAATCTGGCCTCAGACACTTCTCAGCTGTGTGACCCTGAACAAGTCACTTGACCCCCATTAACTAGCCCTTACCACTCTTCTGCCTTGGAGCCAATACACATTGACTCCAAGAAGGAAGGTAAGGGTTTTAAAAGAAAAAAAAATTTTAATTGGAAAGCCTCTGACGCTTCCTAGCTGTATGACTGTGAGCAAGTCACTTATATTTCATTGCCTAGCCATTACCTTGTTGTGAGGGTTATTTAGCAATTAATTTAGTATTAGTGTTGGACCTAGCAGTAAGGGCTGGAGGATTCCAAGATGGATTGAAGGAACAGGAAGTGGGGCTTGGACTCTGAGAAAGACTCTATTAGTGGTTGTAACATAACTGTTGCTAACACTGGAAGAACTCAGAGTTAGGGAAAAACTGCATCGATTCCCTGGGATCCTGAGAGGTGGAGGCTTTCAGCAGTGGACAACAGATCTGCAGAGTAGCACCAAGTGGAGAAGTGGTTTGTGATCTGGTGGACAGCATTGCAGACTCACTCTCCCTACCTGAATACCTTGGATCACCTGTCCTGGTGGAGTTGGCTCTTGGCATCCTGTGACCATCCTTGGATTTACTGTGAGACCCCAATTGAAAGCCATCCTCAGGCCCTTTAGCTGAGCTGACCAAACCTGGCTGAAACCAGATTTGGAGGAGTTTCCCTTTGACTTCAGTACTGCTTCCTTTGGGCCCTGCCTGGCTTAGGTCAATAGAATAGTGTAGTCAAGTCCTTCCCTTGCCCTTGTGGTTTGCCCTTAAGTTGTAAGTATAGAATCCCTATTTCCCATCCTTCTTTATTATTTCCCTCAATTAAACTGTTATAAACTTTTACCTTTTGCCTGCTGGTTCCAAAGACCCTGGCCTATGTGGGCTGAGTGACTGTTGGCCTAACTGCCATTCCCATTGACAGTTAACAGCTTGGCAGTGAACCCTGGTCTCCCTATCCTGGTTGGTCCTGTCTCTCCTTCAACCCAGTGTGAACCCACAAACCATTTAGTTACATTTTAATAATAATAGTTAACTTCCCTGGTGCCCCACCATTAAACCTGTCTTCTGGCTTGATTCTAAGATGGAAGAAAAGGATTTTTAAAAATTATTTGGAAACTAAATAATCTAATTCTAAATACTGTGTCAAAGAAAAATTATAAAAGCAATCAATATTTTATTAAGTATAATAATAATAATGAGACAGTATACTAAAATTTGTGCGATGCGGCCAAAGTAATACTTAGGGGAAAACTGATATCCTTAAACACATCAACTGAGCATGAGCAAATGAGATCCATCAATTGAGCATGAAACATGAAACTAAGAAAACAGAAAAATAAATTTAAAATCCCCAATTAAGTACCAAAATAGAAAATGTGAAAACCAAAGGAGAAACAAATAAAATTGAAGATAAAAAAATGACTCTAAAAAATAGAACTAATAAATTAACCTAGAAGGAGGTTTTAAGGATGGGGGGGGGGTTGTATGGATCAAATAGATAAAATTCTGGTTAACTTGATTTTAAAAAAAGAAAGAAGAAACAAAATAATAGTATCAAAAATGAAAATATTGTTTGTTAGTGGGTAGGCCAAACCAATATAATAAAAATGACAATTGTATATAAATTAATATGGTCCTATTGAGGACCATACCAATCAAACTACCAAAAAGTGATTTTATGGAGATATAAAAATAAAATCAAAATTCATCTGGAAGAACAAAAGTTCAAGAATATCAAGAAAATTGGTGGGTAAAAAAATGAAGGAGACATCCTAACAGTATCAAGATTCAAACTATATTACAAAATGATAATCATCAAAACAATCTGTTACTGGCAAAGAAATACAGTGATGGATCAGTGGAATAGATTAGGTACACAATATACAAATGACCATAGTAATCCGGTGTTTAATAAACTCAAAAATTCAAGTTTTGGGGAAAAGAATTGACCATATAAAAATGTTACCAAGAAAACTTGTCAGTTGTCTGGCAGAAATTAAGGAGACAGCAACATCTCATATCCATATATCAAGAAAAGGTCAAAATGGGTACATGATTTAAACATAAAGGATGATATCATAAGCTAATTAGGGGAGCATTGAATTGTTTACCTGTCAGATTTTAGATAAGGGAAGAATTTATGTCCAAACAAGATGTAGATCATGGAGATTAAATGGTTCATTTTCATTACATGAAATGAAAAAGGGAATACACAAACAAAACCAATACAGCTAAAATTAGATGGAAAGAAGAAATGGGGGGAGGGGGGTATTTATAGAGAGTTGCTCAATAAAAACATCATTTCTCAAATATAAAGGCACAAGAACTATTCCAGAATTGATAAATTGTCAAGGAAATAACCAGATGATTTTCAGAAGAAGCTGCCAATAGTTATATGGAAAAAATGCTAATAATTAGAGCAATGAAATGAAATTAAACTTTAAATCTTTCATATTGGCTAACATGATAGAAAACGACAAATGTTAGAGGGAATATAGAAAAATAAGGATGCTGATGTACTATTGGTGGAGATGTTAACTGGTCCAATCGTTCTGGAGAATAATCTGCAAGTATATTCAAAGGTCTTTATAACTATGTATACTCTTTAATGCAGCAAATATTGCTTCTATATGAGTAATACAAAGAGATACAAGAAAAATGGCTCATGAACAAAAATATTTATAGCAGTTCTTTTTGTAGTGGCAAAAATTTGGAAATTTAGAGAATGTCCATCAATTAGGAAATGTCAGAACAAAGTATAGTATATGATTATAATGGAATAATTTTATGCTATAAGAAATGATAAGAATGGTTTCAGAAAAACCTGGGGAGACTTACATGAATTGATGCAAAGTGAAGTGAGGAGAACCAGAATAACTTTGTGCACAGTAATAGCAATATTGTAGTGAAAAATAAATACTTAGCTACTCTGATAAATTCAGTGAGCCAACACAATTTCAAAGGACTCCTGATGAAAAATGCTATTTCCAGGGAGATAGAGAACTGGTGAGATCTGGGTGCAGACTGAAGCACACTTTTAGTTTTTGTTTTTTGACAATATGGTTAATATTGGAATGTTTATATGACTCCATGTATATGTTTATATAGAATATGTATCATCCTGATTGCCTTCAAAGGAAGGGAGATAATTTGTACCTTAAATTTTCAAAAATGAATAAAAAAATAACATTACATGAAGGAAATCTATATCCTCTCTAGGATTTTCCTGGGACCATGAAGTCCTTTCTCTTCAACCATTTGAATATTCCCTTAAAAACATCCTGAGCAGTGTTATATGACCTTGAATAAGCTACTTCATATTTCTAAACCCCAGTTTCCTCTTCTGCAAAATGGAAATATTAATATTTATGTTATACAGTTCAAAGATTCCTAAGGAGAAAATGCTTTATAAAGTGAAGGGCTTGACAAAATTTGGGTTTTGTTGTTTTAACCATCAAAAATTTGAAGCTCAATTAATGCTTTTTAAGCAACATATTGATAATCATAGAAACAAGGGAGAGTTTATGTTCATTTTGAAGGTAAAGAGACATGAAAGGAAAGTTCATGCATGGAATGATTCATAGGAACTGATTTTTCTGTGTTTGCATCAGGTATTTGTATACAAAATATTAATTATATATTTGAACTATATAATATTGGTTCATCTTGTTTGATACTATTAATTTGCAGTGATGTACTGCTCTTTCCTAAATAATTATTTTACTTTTTGTAGATAGGAGGAAAGAGACAGACAAATAGAGGAAGGGATGGAGGGAGAAAGAGAGGGTGAAGGAGGAAAACATATTTAGTGTAATAGTCAAAGCCCACAAGAAACAAAACTGCAATTCACGATTTTTCTAAATTTGTACTAAGCATATCACTTTCTATCTCATCAGTTTTCTTTGTGTGTGGAGGGGGCCAGGAAAGAGAAGATTAATTCCAAACCTTAGAAAAGCTTAGCTTGTTCATGTGTATAAAAACATAGAGGTGCTAAAAAAATGCAGGGTTATTTTAATTTTGTCAAGATGAACTCATACCTATAAAGAATTTGAATCAGAAAAAATGAAAAATAAGATAAAATAATACAAATATAAAGATGAAGGAACTAAATAACTCAACTTTCTAGATCCAAATAGCAGTGGGAACATCTGACAGTTGTGTATCATGTTTCTATAGATTGATAATGAGAACTCACACGGAAGAAGTGCTTGTTTCAAAATAGAACATACGAAGACCAATTAATCCCTATAGAATGTATACTATTATCTCTTTCTAGTTCAAAATAAAAAGAACAAAATAGTCAACAATGAGATTTTTTATTGAAGTACTTTAAATTTCCTGCTCTAAGTGGTACCCAACTATCACATATCCAGAAAACTAAACTTACGTCCATTAATTTCCTGAATAAAGCCCATTTTGACAAATGTGTTGCTCTTTATAGGGATTTTTTTTTTCAATTCTACTTCTATCCTAATAAGGATAACATTTAAATAGTGCCTTATTCTACAGTAATAAGAAAGAAAACAATTCTAAAAGGATAAATTATAAAATTACCAATTAAAAGATATTAATTTAAGTCTTACCAATAAATGTCAGGAAATTCTGATTAAACTCTACATTACTTTACAGAAGAGCTCCCCTAGAATCTGTTTAGTGTTTTTTTCAAGACTTTCTTATATCACCAATAGGTACAATGGCTTCCTGGAATTTTGCTATGCAGCTGAAAAGATTATCACCACCACAGAGGTCTGCCCAAAGCATGAATGTGGGATTGGGGAGGGAAATTATGAGAAGATGTAGGACCTAGAGGGGCACAAATCCCCCCAAAGTATCCTTAGTAAAGCTCTAAAAATGCACTGGAAGGAACAATGATTAAGAAAACTAAAGTTAACTCAAACTTCTTAAACTTCTAATGCTGTCCTCATAGTAGGGATTTTCAACATTAATATTCCCACTAATATTCTAACTTTCCAGTTATTCAAACCACTTAGTTCCTATCTACTACTCCATCCTACTTCAGCTATACTCAGAGATAGACATATCCTTGCCACCACCACTAATGTTTTATTTCCAAACATTTGTGAACTTGGAAATTTCTTTATCTAATCATTATTTTCTTATTATTCCAGCTTCCTGTCTTATGACCCCCTAACCCTGTTGTTCATCATCACAGTGACCTCCAGTCCCTTCATCCCTTAGTTCTTTTCCAGGCTATCATCTGTACAATGCCTACATTCTCCTTCCTTCTCTTTCTTGAACTTTTGGAGAGCCAGTTCACCAAACTACATTATCCTCTATGTTCTAGTCCCTTGACTCCTTTTCCTGTCTATGGTCATTTCTTACCAAGCTCCACCTTTTAATTATTTCCACCATCTGAACAAAATTATATTGATTAGTTCTACCACAAAATTGTTACATAATCTCAACTGTATACTCACTGTTGCAATTGCAAGAGAATCCTTTCAGCAACAAACTGGGAAAACATTTTTATAACAAAACTCTCTGAGAAAGATTTAATTTCCCAAATATATAAGGAACTAAGTCAAATTTATAAAAAATCAAGCCATTCCCCAATTAACAAATGATTAAGGGTGTACTAAGGTGGTAGTGGGATGGAATCTGATGGATAGAATTGGGCCAGAATCAGGATGTTAACTATGGTTTGGGAAGGCCAACAGAAAGCAGTCCAGGCAGAGCCTTGTCTGAGACCAACACACACAGACCCTCCTTAGTAACAGGGAAGTTGTGTTTGTTCTAAGAGGAATGTATAGATGGGAATTAGGATGACCCTGCTGCTAATGCCAACTAACTAAAATCCCCAGATCTAAATGTCCCTTCACAGGGAGTCTTCAAAAAGTTTAATCTACACTAACCCTCACCTCTCTGACCTAAAGAAAATCCATTCTCTTCTCTAGCTAAATTTGCACTAACCACCCCTTAGGTACTATAAGAGGTAGTGGTCTATGGCAGTTTGGCAGGGCCCAAGGAAAGGTCCTGTATCCAAAGGGAATCCAGACCTGGTCTTACAGTCAGATATCCAGATGTTCAGGATCACAAGGAAACACAACAGACAACAGCAAGACAACAGCAAGGCAGCATGTAGGATGGGGAATCAGGGTAGAATCAGCCACTAAGGAAAAGCAGCCACCCTCTCCAGAAAGCTACAGATAGAGCCAGCTAACCTCCTCAGTTCCAAACTAACCCTTTCTTCAAAATTCCAGAATCTTCCCCTATTGATCTCATGTCTCTCTCCTCAGCATCTGTTCCTTATATACCATCCTCACATGCTATAACCCTCTCTTACTAGGGACATAAAAAGTCAGTTTCCACATGAAGAAATCAAAACTATCAATAAGTACATGAAAAAGTGTTCTAAATTTCTCCTGATTAGAGAAGTGCAAATTAAAATAATGCTGAGGTACCATCTCACACCTAGCAGACTGTCCAATATGGCAGCAAAGTAAAGTGATAAATGCTGGAGGAGATGTGGCAAAATTGGGACACTAATACACTGCTGGTGGAGTTGTGAATTGGCCCAGCCATTCTGGAGGGCAATTTGGAATTATGTGCAAAGGGCTATAAAAGACTGTCTGCCCTTTGATCCAGCCATACCATTGCTGGGTTTGTACCCCAAAGAGATAATAAGGAAAAAGACATACAAAAATATTTATAGTCGCGCTCTTTGTGGTGGCAGAAAAAAAAATGAAAAAGGAGAGGGTGTCCATCAATTAGGGAATGGCTAAACAAACTGTGATATCTGATGGAGATGGAATAAATTGTGCTGAAAGGAATAATGAACTGGAGGAATTCCTTGTGAACTGTAACGACCTCCAGGAACTGATGCAGAGTGAAAGGAGCAGAACCAGGAGAACATCGTACACAGAGACCAATATGCTGTGGTAAAATCAAATGTAATGGACTTCTCTACTAGCAGCAATGCAATGATCCAGGACAATCCAGAGGAACTTAGGAGAAAGAAGCATCCAGAGAAAGAATTATGGGAACAGAAACACAGAAGAAAAAACATAGGATCGATCATGTGGTTCTATGGGTATATGATTGGGATCTTGATGTTAAAGGATCGCTCTACTGCAAATAGGAATGACATAGAAATGGGTTTTGAACAATGATACATGTATAACCCAGTGGAAATGCTTGTCAGCTCTGGGATGGGGAAGGGAAGAGGGGTGGGAAAATCATGAATCATGTAACCATTGAAAAATATTCTAAATATTTTTTAAAAAGAGAATTCTTTCATACCTCTCAAATCCAATCACAATTACAATCACTGCAACAGCTATTCCAAATTTTTTGTCACTTTTCAAATCTTCCCACTTACCCTATGATCCCATGCTCTTAGCTGAAGACATTGCTTCATATTTTAAATAAAAATGTCATTCACTAAGAATGATAATCACTTCCTCTCCTTTCCTTATCTAATGTTCCTCAGATTCTTCCCTTACTATTTCGTTCTTTCCTCCTATCTGGAGAGGTATCCCTTCTTACCAAGGCAAACTCTTAAATGCACTCTTGATCCTATTGCAACTCAACTTCTCTTAAAAAGTGTCCCTTCTATCATCTCACTGTCTCACCAATCTTTCATTTCTCCCTATCTATTAGCTATTTCTCTTTAGCCTACAAACACTTTCTTGTTTTCCTCTTCTCAAAAAAAGTTACTTTATGCATGCATCCCTTTCCTATATCTCTCCTCCTTTTCTTGAAAAGTAATGCCTTAATTCCTCTTCATTAACTTTCTTCTATAAACTTCCTCTACAGTCTGGCTTTTGATCTCATCATTCAATTTAACCTTCTCTCTCCAAAACTCTCAAACAGTGAATATAATGGCCTTTGCCGAGTGTTCAACATTCTTGACTTTCCTACAACAGTGACACTGTTCATAACCCTCTTCTCCTGAATATTGTCTCCTTTCCACATTTTCATGATACCATTTACTCCTGGTTCTCCTTCTACCTGTCCAACCATTCCTTCTAAGTCTTTCTTTCTGTAGAATCTTCCTCCAGATTATTCTAATTATTTTGGGGTGTTCCATAAGTCTATCATGGGTCTTCTCTTTTCTTTCTATACTGTTTCACTTATTGATATCATTTGCTCTGAGAGTTAAATTATCATCTCTATGCAGATGATTCTCAGATCTATTTATCTAGCCTTGATTTCTTTACTAATTCATGTGACCAACTGCCTACTGGACAGCTCAAACCAGCTAACCCAAAGATAGAAACCAAACTCATTATTATCTTTTTTATCCTCCAATAGTCCCCTTTCCCACTTTCCTATTGCTGTCTAGGGTGATGTCATCCTCCCCGTCACTCAGTCTCATAATCTCTATTATCTTGGCCTCTTCATTTGCATTCATCCTACACATTCAGTCTATCATCAGGTCTTGCCACAGTTACAGTTGTTATAACAGTTATAACAGTTATAACAGTTCTCAAACATGTCCTCTTCCCTCTATTCACACAGTTGTCACTGTGATATAAGCCTTTATCACCTTCCACTTATACCATTTAAGATAGCCTTCTGGTTAGTTTTCCCACCAGTCTTTTCCCATTCCAGTCATCTGATAAAATGATTTTCATAGCATACAGCTCTGACTATATCACTTACCTACTCAATAAATTGCATGAGCTCACTATTACCTCCAAAAACAAATATAAAATCCTTTTTGACTTTTAAAGCCCTTTTATAACCTGGTCCCTTTCTAGGGGCAGCTTGGTAGTATAGTAGATAGAGAGCCAAACCACAAGACAGGAAGACCTGAGTTAAAATCCAGAATCACACACTTAATAGCTGTATGACTCTGGGTAAGTCACTTAACTTCTATTTGACTTAGTTTTCTCATCTGCAAAATGGGAATGAAAACAGTGCCTACTTCCCAAGTTTGTGTGGAACAAACAAGGTAATAACCATAAAGCAATTAGCACAGTTCCTGGCACATAATGAGTGCTATATAAATGTTAGCTTGTATTATGACTTTTCCATTCTTCTCATATTTTTCTCTCTTCCACATACTCTATGATTTAGTGACATTGAACTTGTTGTTCCTCTTACATGAAATTCCATCTTCTGACTCCAGGCTTCTTCACTGCCTATACTTCCAGCCAGGAATGTTCTCCTACTTCATTTCTACTTCCTAGCATCTCTAGATTCCTTCAAGACTCAACTCAAACCCTGATTTCTGAAAGATTCCTTTCCTGGTCTTTCCCCTTCTCCCATCAATTGTTGTTAGCACCTTCCCTCTAAGATTACACTTAGTCACTCAACTTAAATCCCATTTATGCTATTTGTACAAAGTTGTTTGTGTGTTATCTTCCCCAAATGACTGTGAGCTCTTTATGGGCAGGAGCCACTTATTTCCCCTTCTTTATATCCTAAGGATTTGGCATAATGCCTAGTACATAAGTTCTTAATAAGTGTCTGTTGATTAACTGACATCTAATCACAGACTGTATAAATAGACTTCCAGAATTCTCCAGAAGAAGGATACGGAGACAAGCTAATGAATATAGAAGTCAAAGGACACAAGTAGCCAGATTCCATGGCAGAAGATGGGGCCAGGGTAAGGTTAATAGTGGGTTGATTCAAGAGCATATATTAGTCAAAGCATGAGACAGCATGAGAGAAACATCTAGTAAAGTTCCAGTTATACCAAGAGACAGAGTCAGAGCAGTATACAGCATGGAAAAATCTAAGAGCTCCATCCTCAGAATGGCCAGGGCCAGAACAGCATTTAGGCAGTCTGGCTCAATATCTAGGCAGCTTATTCCTAAACTACTACAGGAGATAAGCTACATAAATCCTATAGATGCCAGGGCCTAATCTCAGCTGCTGAACTCAGGAGCAATGAGAACCCAACCACAGAATCCAGGAGTATGGAAGAAAAGTTTTACTAAGGTACAAGCAGCCAATCTAGAAACTTGGAATGGAGACAAAAGTAAACCAAAGAAAATACCAAACAAGATGAAGAAATATATTGGCCTGAGTGAAGTTCAAGGGAGTAAATCTAGAAGAAGTGAGTAATTCCACAACACATCCAAATAAGACTCTTCTGGAAAAGAATGTCTGACCACCAGGATTACTAGAGTACCTGGAAAAAAATGAAAGAAGAGTTAAAAATATGGAATACTTAGGAAGAAAAAAATGGCAAAAGGAACCTTAGAAGAGATAATGGTAAACCTTCTCTAAGAATGGCACTTCCTGAAAATTATAATGGACCAAACAGAAATTGATTCCATGATATAATTAGTAATATCAAAAGAAGTTTATGCAATGATCCAGGACAATTCTGAGGGACTTATGAGAAAAAAAAGCTACCCACATTCAGAGGGAGAACTGTGGGAGTAGAAACACAGAAGAAAAACAACTGCTTGAACACACATGTTGATGGGGATATGATTGGGGATATAGACTCTAAATCAGTGGTTCCCAGACTTTTTGGCCTACTGCTCCCTTTCCAGAAAAAAATATTACTTAGCCCCCAGGAAATTATTTTTTTTAATTTTAATAGCAATTAATAGGAAAGATAAATGTGCCTGTGGCCATCATCACCCCCCCTCCCCCCGATCACTGCAGCACCCACCAGGGGGTGGTAGCACCCACTTTGGGAATCACTGCTCTAAATGATCACCCTAGTGCAAATATCAGTAATAAAGAAATGTCTTGATCAATGCTACATGTAAAACCTAGTGAAATTGCGTGTTGGCTATGGGGGTGGGGGGAGGGTTGGAGGGGAGGGGAAAGAACATGAACCATGGAAAAATATTCTTAATTAAAAATTTTCAAGAAAAAAACACCACCAATCACAATGTCTGCTACTTATTAGACTCTCAATAAATGTAGAATTTCTATATTGGAAAAAAAAGTTTAGATTGAAAAAATGGAAGAATGTATAAGATGTATTTTTTAAATCTCACCTAGGAAACAGGATAAATAATGGAGAGATGATATAAGAATCATTAAACCATTGGAAAAATAATATCCAAAAAAAAGACCTCCAATGCCATATTCTAAGAAATTATAAATGCATACTCCATGGATCTCTTAGAAACAGAAGGCAAAGTAAAAAAAAAAAAAAAAAAAAAAAGATATCAACAGTCACTTTCTGAAAGAAACTCCCAAATGAAAACTTTCAGGAATGTCAGAGCTGAAATCTGTATCTTCTAGTTCAAAAAATAATGAGAGTAAGGGCAACCAAAAAAAAATTTATAGTACCAAAGAACCACAGACATGACCATACAAGAATTGGCATCTATCATTGGGTAGGAAGCTTGGTATTTGGTATTCCAAAAGGCAAAAGATAAAGACTTACAACCAAGAATAATCTATCTGTCAAAATTTAGAATAATCCTAGAGTATGAAAATAAACCTTTAATGAAATGAAAGTTAGTCCTTTTGACATAGAATTGTAGGGAAAAAAGAGAAACATTGATATGTATATAAATTTAATCAGTTGGAATGGACTATACAAGGAGGAATTATTTACATACTAATAAGAGGAGAAGAAACAACCCTATAAAAAGAACATTTTCTATGAATCTGAAGATTCATAGAAAAAGCTATGGTCTGGGGATGGTTTTGTAATGTTTTAATAGTTTTAGAAGAAAAAGAAAATGGGAAGGATAGGGGACTAGAGTGGGGAGGAAAGGAAGAGGAAGTTATATACTATTTGTATAATTGAAATGCATGTGATGATTATACAAAATTAGATCAAGGGGTGGGGAAAATGGACATTCCTTGAACCTCACTTTCATCTTAACTAGATAAAAGAAAACTGAACACACACACACAAGGAAAACAGAAATTGTCTTTAACTTTTTGCTATATATTCAATTCTTCATACAGTACCTGGCATATAGTAAGCATTTAATAAATGCTTGTGACATAATGAATGCTAACTGATTTACTAATTGGTAACAGTGAAGAGGATGGGTTAAAAAAAAGGAAGAGGAGGTTGAAGAGGAGGACAAGATAGGTGAGGGAGTAATCAATTATAAGTAAAACAAAATCCAGGATTGGACAAGGGAAGAGAAGAGAGACAATGGAATAAAAGAGGGCACATCCCACAGATTACAAGGGTTGGACAAATTCCTTTTTCAATCACTTCTTCAAAAAGGAAGTAGGGAAAGGCAAAGAAGGAAATTTAAGAGAACAGAAATAAGTATTATAACTGTGAACACAAATGACAGGAACTCATAAACAAAATAGAACAAGATTACAGAATGGATTAGGAATCAGAATCTAATATGTTTAGAAGAAATATAATTGAACCATAAAGATTCATTGAGCTAAAATAAGGAGTTGAAGTAGAACCTATTTAGGTTCAAGACAACACAAAAACAAGGATGGTAATGAAGATTTCAGACAAGTATGTAATCAAAATTAACACTATTTTTTTAAGGTAAACAGGAAAATTACCTGATTCTGAAATGACCCTAGATAATGAATCATTATCAATAATGTATGTAGGCATACACAATGGCACAATTCCATCACCAAACTAGAAGAAGCCATAGGACAATAAAATCATAATAGTGGGGGCAGCAAGGTGGCTCAGTGAACTGAGAGCCAAACCCAGAGATGGGAGGGTCCTGGTTCAAATCCGGCCTCAGATACTTCCTAGCTGTGTGACCTTAAGCAAGTCGCTTAACCCCCAATTTCTTAGCCCTTACTGCTCTTCTGTTTTAGAACCAATACCCAGTATTGATTGTAAGACAAAAGATGAGGGTTTAAAAAAAAACATAATAGTAAGAGACCTCAATGATTCTTCTCAAACCTTGAATATCTAACAAAAAGATAAAGAGAAAATAAGTCAAGGGCTTAAATAAAACTTTAGAAAAAATAGAAGTGATAAATTACTGGTAATTACCAATTAGGAAAAGAAGTTTCATATATTTCTCAAATGTGGATGAGATTTTTACGAAAATTGGCTATGTAATGAGGGATAAATTTCACAAATGTAGGAAAAAGTAATAAATACATTCTTTAATGACTATGATATAACAAAAATATATTCAATATAGGGCTTTTGAAGAAAGAATAAGAAATTAAATGAAGACTGATTAATTTAACACAAAACAATGGTAAATCAAAATATAAATTAAAGAAAAAATAGGAAATTATATCCAAGTAAATGATGAGACAATATGTCAAATTTTATGGAATATAACTAAATAATTCTGAGAGGGAAAGTACATATCTATTAAATGTTTTCATCAACAAAAAAGAAAAAGAACATAGGCAATCTAGATCTCAACTAAACACCAAGGTGAAAGTTTTGAAAACTAATGATTAACAAAATTGAAGAAAAATTGAATTAGTAAATTAAGGTTAGATGTAGATTTCTTGAAAAAAATACTTAAATAAAGGGCTAAATACTGTGACTTTTTTAAAAAGAGAGGAAAGCCAAATTGTTAATCAACAAATGAAAAAGGAGAAATCAAAACTGAAGAAATGAAAGAAAATATCAGGAATTACTTTGCTCAAATACATGTTAATGAAATTGATAACTTAGATGAAATAAATACTTATAAATACTCATATTAATAAGAAATAGATCATTTCAATTACCCAATTTCATAAAAAGAAATTGAGCAAACAAAAAAATGCACCCTCTCCCCAAAAAGTCCCTCCATAACCAGACAGATCTATAAGAAAATTTTACTAATCATTCAGGAACAATTAATTCCAATATCAAGGTTTTTCTGGGGGGTGGGGGTGGTATTTGCTTCTTTGTTTTTCCCTCCTCTGAAGGTTTTAGCCTCAGGGCAGATTAAGCAGTAAGATTAATCCAATCAATACAGGATTAATCACAACAATTGGACAGACAAGAAGTCTTCAGAGAGCAGAGAAAGTAACTACAAACCTCCATTGCCAGCTGAGGGAAGATCTTTCATCAAAGATCATTAAATACATCTGCTCAAACTAGCAGAACAAGGAAGGAAAAAAATAAGAGTAAGCAACAGAAAAAGAGAAAAGAAAAGACAATTGACCGCTTCTTTCAAGGAAGTGAAAAGAGAGCAAATGAAATAGAAATATAAGAAGAGGACGCAGTTCCAATGAACTGGACACAGGCTTTGGAAGATCTCAAAATTCAATTAACTCAAGAACTTCAGGAACTTAAAAATCAAGCAAGAGAGGCAAGAGAGGCTGAAGGCAATTTGAGAAAGGAAATACATGAACTAAAACAAGAAAATGAAGTCTTAAAAGTCAAAATTGGTCACCTTGAAAATGAAGCAAAGAAGACAAAAGATGATCTACAAAGAAAATCAGACCAGAAGGAGAAGGATGACCAAAAAGTGAGGGATGAAATTCAGTCTTTAAAAAATAGAACTCAACAATTAGAAGCAAATGACTTCACAAGGCAGCAAGAATATATTAAACAAAATTTAAAAAATGAACAATTTGAGGAGAATATGAAACACCTCATTGATTCAACCAAAGATCTGGAGAACAGAGCTAGAAGAGACAACTTAAGAATTATTGGTTTACCAGAACATCACGATAAAAGAAAAAGTTTAGATAGCATCTTACAAGAAATTATCAGAGAAAATTGCCCTGAAGTTCTCAAATAAGAGAGAAAAGTGGAAATAGAAAGAATCCACAGATCACCTGCTACATTTAATCCACAACTGACAATTTCCAGGAATATTAAAGCCAAATTCAAAAACTACCAGGCTAAGGAAAAAATATTACAAGCTGCTAAAAAGAAGTTATTCAGATATCAGGGAACCACAGTTAGGATAACACAGGATCTGGCTGCATCTACATTGAAGGACCGGAAGGCATAGAACAAAATATTCCAGAAAGCAAGAGAACTGGGTCTACAACCAAGGATCAACTATCCAGCAAAACTAACTATATTATTGCAGGGGACAGTATGGTCATTCAATAAAATTGAGGACTTCCAAACATTCATTAAGAAAAAAACGGACTTAAACAGAGAGTTTGCTGCCCAAACCCAGAACTCAAGAGAATCAACATAAGGTAATTAAGAGAATGAGAGGAGGAGAAAAAAATTATTTTCTTTAAGGGACACAAGTTCAATCAATTTATATCCCAAGAAGAAAAGAAGATATTGGCAAATATTAAAAATTGTTATTGCCAACATGGTAACTAGAAGAAGTTTACATAGAGGGAACAGGGACAAACTGTACAGAATGAAATGTCAACAAGTGATATATATATATGTGTGTGTGTGTGTGTGTGTGTGTGTGTGTGTGTGTGTATGATATGTATACACATATATATGTATGTGTTTATACATATATATATGTATGTGTGTATGTATGTAGGTATAAATATATACAAAACTGGGAGGAGAATAAGATAATAATAAGAAAAATAGGAAAACAAACAAAAAGGAATAAATTTATATTACATAAAGAAGTGTGTAGGGCCAACAGGGAAAAATAACAATACACTGTAAGGGTAAAGAGGTTAGAGAGAGGAAATATTCAATACTTAAGTGCATTAAAATCAACTTAAAGAGAAGAACAATCAGATCCACTGGGGCAGAGAATTGATTTATGCCCTATAGAGAATTAGAAGGGTAACAAATGAACTGGTGGGGAGGAAAGCAATACGATGGAGGAAGAGAGCTTGGGGGGTGGAGGCAATGCGTGGCTTTAAAGAATAAGAGGGGAATAAGAAGGGAAGGGGGAGATACAACAAAGGAGGGGATTATAGGAAATGATTAAAAACAAAACAATGGTATAGAAGGAAACAGTGATAGAAGAAAGGACAGGACTAGGAGAGAGAATCAAAATGTCTGAGAATGCACAGTTGATAATTATAACTCTGAATGTGAATGGGATGAACTCGTCCATTAAACA
The DNA here is from genome assembly GCF_016433145.1 of Gracilinanus agilis. Lineage (NCBI taxonomy): Eukaryota > Metazoa > Chordata > Mammalia > Didelphimorphia > Didelphidae > Gracilinanus > Gracilinanus agilis. Next base: position 26,415,963 of record NC_058134.1, read on the forward strand.
GAATCAAATAGCAGAGTGGATTAGAAATCAAAATCCTACCATATGTTGCCTACAAGAAACACACATGAGATAGACAGACATACATAGAGTGAAAATATGAGGATGGAGCAAGACATCACAGCAGCAAGAGGTAGAAAGAGAAACACCATTTAAAATCACCCTAGACAATATAAAATACTCAGGAATCTATCTACCAAAACAAACACAGGAATTATACGAATATAACTACAAAACACTATCCAAACAATTAAAACTAGATGTAAACAATTAGAAAAACATTGATTGCTCATGGGTAGGATGAGCTAACATAATAAAAATGACCATTCTACCCAAATTAATTTACTTATTTAGTGCCATTCCTATCAAACTACCAAAAAACTTTTTTTTCTGAATTAGAAAAAACTATAACAAAGTTTAATTGCAAGAACAAAAGATCAAGAATATCAAGGGAAATAGTGAAAAAAACATGAAGGAAGGTGGCTTAGCAGTACAAGATATTAAGCTATACTATAAAGCAGCAGTCATCGAAACAATATGGTACTGGCTAAGAGATAGAAGGGAGGATCAGGGGAATAGACTTGGGGTAAGTGACATCAGCAAGACAGTGTATGATAAACCCAAAGGGCACAACTTTTGGGACGAAAATCCACTATTTGACAAAAACTGCAGGGAAAATTGGAAAACAATATGGGAAAGATTAGGTTTAGGTCAACATCTCACACTCTATACCAAGATAAATTCAGAATGGGTGAAAGACTTGAATATAAAGAAGGAAACTGTAAGTAAATTAAGTGAACACAGAATAGCATACTTGTCAGATCTCTGGGAAAGGAAAGACTTTAAAACCAAGCAAGAGTTAGAAAAAAATTACAAAATGTAAAATAAATAATTTTGATTATATTAAATTAAAAAGGTTTTATTCAAACAAAAACAATACAACCAAAATCAGAAGGGAAACAACTGGGGGAAAATCTTTATAACAAAAAATTCTGACATAGGTCTAATTACTCAAATATATAAGGAGTTAAATCAATTGTATAAAAAAGCAAGCCATTCCCCAGTGGATAAATGGGCAAGGGACATGAATAGGCAATTTTCAGATAAAGAAATCAAAACTATCAATAAGCACATGAGAAAGTGTTCTAAATCTCTAATAATTAGAAAAATGCAAATTAAAACAACTTTGAGGTATCACCTCACACCTAGCAGATTGGCTAAAATGATAGAAGGGGAGAGTAATGAATGTTGGAGGGGATGTGGCCAAATTGGGACATTAATGCATTGCTGGTAGAGTTGTGAACTGATCCAACCATTCTGGCTGGCAATTTGGAATTGTGCCCAAAGAGTGATAAAAGAATGCATGCCATTTGATCCAGCCATACCAATGCTGGGTTTGTACCCCAAAGAGATCATAGATAAATAGACTTGTACAAAAATATTTATAGATGCTGTGAAAATAGATAATGGAGGACACCAGATATGTAACAATAAATCTAAATAGTTTTGGGTACACACACTGGGTTGTAGGAGAGACTGGACCAGGATGGGAAGACCAGAGTTCACTGGATTAACATAGGAATGGCAGTTGATCTTAACTGTCACCCAGCTCACCCTAGGCCAGACTTTATGAAATCAACAGGCAAGGTAAAGGTTTAGCAGTTTTAATTATGTTCAACTAAAATGTGGGAAAGGGATTTCTATATTTAAAAACTAATGACAAAACCACAGGGCAAGGGGAAGTCTTCTCTACTCTAATCTTAGTGATCTAGCAGGCAGAGCCCAAATGGAATCACTGGGAGCCTGCATAAAACCTGGTTCCTGCCAGGCTTGATCAGCACAGCTAAGGGCTGAGGGTGGCTTTGGGGTTTCTCACAGTAATCCACCGATGATCTCTGGATGTCAAAAACCAAGGTATCCAAGTAGAGAGGGTGTGCTACTGTCCACCAGATACTGTATACCAGATCCCAAAATTCTCCTCTTTCCTTGGTGCTGCTCTGTTGTTCTTGTCCTCTTTGCTAGATGCCACCACCACACAGGATCCCAGGGAAATCAGGATGCAGGGTGTCCTTTACTCTGAGATCTCCCAGAGCTAACAACAGTTTGTGCCAAACCCTAATGGAGTCTCTCTCAGGGCATGAGCACCTCCTTCCTGCTCCTTCATTCCATCTTGGAATGCTCCAGCTCCTTCCTGTTAGGTACATCCTTAATACTTAATTACTAACTAATCTTCCTCACAACACTGTGCTCTTTGTGGTGGCAAAAAACTGCAAAGTGAAGGTATGCCCTTCAATTGGGGAATAGCTGAACAAATTGTGTTGGTGATGGAATACTATTGTGATCAAAGGAATAATAAACTGGTGAAATTCCATGTGAACTGGAAAGACCTCCAGGAATTGATGCAGAGTGAAAGGAGCAGAGCCAGAAGAACATTTTACACAGAGACTGATACACTGTGGTAAAATAGAATGTAATACATGTCTGTACTGAGAGTAATGCAATGACCCAAGATAAATCTGAGGGATTTATGGAAAAGAACGCTACCCACATTCAGAGGAAGAACTACAGGAGAGGAAACACAGAAGAAAAACAACTGCTTGAACATTTGGGTTGATGAGGACATGATTGGGATGTAGACCCGAAAGGACCACACCAATGCAACTATCAATAATATGTAAATAAGTCTTGACTGACCACACATGTTAAAACTAGTGGAAATCCGAGTTAGCTATAGGGGGGGAGAGTTTGAGGGGGTGAAGGGTAAAGTAAAAACATGAATTATGTAACCATGGAAAATTTTTCTAAAAATAAAAAAAAAATTGGGGCAGTTGGGTAGCTCAGTGGATTGAGAGTCAGGCCTACAGATGGGAGGTACTAGGTTCAAATCTGACCTCAGATACTTCCCAACTGTGTGACCCTGGGCAAGTCACTTGACCCTCATTGCCTACCCTTACCACTTTTCCACCTAGGAGCCAATATACAGAAGTTAAGGGTTTTAAAAAAAAGAATAAAAATTTAAAAAATTAAAAAACAATGGCTTTGTTGTGTTTTGTTTTTGTTTTTCTGATGGAGGTGGGGATGAGAAGGTTAGAGAGAATAGGACTGGGGTAGGGAAGGGGAAAGAAAAGGAAGGAAAAGGAAGGAAAAGAAAAGAAGAGTAGAGAGAAGGCAAGGGAAGGGAAGGGAAGGGAAGGAAGGGAAGGGAAGGGAAGGGAAGGGAAGGAAAAGCAAGGGAAGGGAAGGAAAGGGAAGGGAGAAGGGAAGGGAAGTGAAGGGAGAAGAAAGGGAAGGAAAGGGAAGGAAAGGGAAGGGGAAACAAAAGAGAAAACAAAAGAAAAGAAAAACTATTAAGACATCTTTTTCAATCCAGAAAAAAAGAACAGGTCAAACTTAAAATAAAAAAAACAAACAACAGATTAGCAGGATAGCTTTGAAAGCTATGGGTTGAATCTACCTAAAAAGAAACTATACATAATAGATACTTATAGCTTCATGTATAATCCTCTTCTGTTCTACTATATGTATGAAAACGCTCATTTGATTTGATATTTGTTAAGCTCCAAACAAAACTATTTTTAATAGCATGGTGGGTAGGGTCATCACAGTAGCATCACTCATAGAATGGGCAGTTGAGGAAACCAGACTGAGAGTTGTGAATTAATTTGCCCCAGGTTACAGAGGGTAGCAAGTAGCAGAACATGGATGTCTCCTTGTGACAGTAAGGGAACACATTTCCTGGCTATATAAGGCAGTTATTACTCAGCCCTATGACAACCCATTCCATCAATGCCTAAGGGAAAGACTCCGGTGGAATGTTTGGCTTAAGTCAGATATGTGGAATGACAGACAAATGAAAGGTGAAGGGATAGCACAGTAAATTTCAGCAGTGTAAATCACTGATTTTGATCATCAGTCAGGACTCAAAAATAAATTTTTTTGGCAAAGAAATGGGGAAAATAATCATCTTTTTCTAGCAAAATCACACTCCAACAAAATAAATCTTTGCATGCAAATTTAGAAAAGCCAGACGTAGTAGGCTAAAAACTAATCATATTTTTGTTAACTCTAATGATTCGATTTAACAAGAACCAAGTTAAAAACCATCTATTCCATCTATTAAAGCACAATTCTCTCCTCTTGACAAACAAGTGGAGATCTCTGGATGCAGAAAACTATATACAGAAAGTCACTCAATTTATCAGTTTCTTATTAAGGGAGCGTTTTATCAATAGGAACATATATCAGGAAATGACATATAAAAAACAAAAGACCATTAAAATTTGTTACTAAAAATGATATCTTTCTGAAACAAAACAATCAGTCAGAGAGTGGAATTTGAAATCAAGTTGGTGTCTGTCAGACCCCAAGGCCACAGATCTAGCTCTTGAAGCCAGATATCATGGGAAGTTCTTGCCCGTCAATGCTTCCATGGAATGAAACAAAAGAAAAACAGGACTGGAAAGCTACAAGGATAGCAAGTTCTTTTTCAATGAACTCCAAGCTCTTGTGAGGACAATTAAAGTGAAGACAAACTACCTTCAGCAAAAGGAAGCAATGCCACTACATAAAGAAAAATCCAAAGACAAAGCAAAATGAAATTGAAGACAGCCAGCACTTCTTCCCAGAGGTTCTTCTGCTTGCTCATCATTTTCCAGATAACTCTATGCCTGAGGCTAGCAGGCAGCAGAGGGGATCTATTATAATATTTATCTTTAGAGAAAGATGCATTTAAAACTAAATGAATTCTTAAGTGAGTTACAGTACACGAATCCCATATTAATAGCAAATTTTGCAATTAATGTAGACTCCCAGGCATCTGGTCATGTAGTGTAAGTAACATATGCTAGCAATAGGAGAAAGACCTGTGATCTCATTGGTATATGAAATTCCCAGATGAGGCAGCTCCATCTATCAATGAAGTTCATTATCATATCTGAAATTTAGAGCCTTACAGAGTTGCCTAGAGCACAAATGTCAAACTCACAGCCCCAGGTTGCATGGAACAGCAAAATGTTCCAATGTACTTGGGAAATGTTTACTACCATAAATTAAAATAGAATACAACAGAGATGATTTTAATTTGTGGTTTTCCAAGTCAATATGCTACTGTGAGGAATCTGTTTTTATTTGAATTTGATACCACTAGCCCAAGGCACTGAAAGGTTAAATAACTTATCTGTAATCAAAGAACCAGTATATATCTGTTTGAACCCAGATTTCCCTGGCTTCTAAGCTAGCTTTTTATCCACTATATTTTTCTGCCTCTCTACTAGTAATAATAACAAAGGAAATCTTCCTTCTGTGAAGAATTTTCCCAATAATGTAGTGAAAAGTGGAAACTCTTTTCCTATACAAAATATATTGAGATTTCCAAAATTCTCTTAAGACTAGTCATTTCGATATGAACTCAAAGGAAGTTCCCAGTGTAATTCCAGGGATCTGTTCATAGATTAATGCTGTTTCACCTTTTTTATAACTAACTTGGATGAAAGCAGAGATTGAAAAGTTATCAAATGAGTAGATGATTCATATCTGACAGGGAGAGTTAATAGGTTTTATTTATCTTTATAGAGTTCTATATTATAGAATAGAGTTCTGGGACTCACATTTTAGGAAGGACAATTATAAGATGCAAAACATCCAGAGGTCCAAGTTGTATACTGAAATAGCTTTAGGTCATGCCATATGAAGATTGGTTAAAGGACCTGGAAATGTTCACCCTGAAAAATGTGAAGACTTAGGGGGGAATATGATGTTGTCTTCAAGTATTTGAAGGGCAATCATATGGAAAACTGATGAGATTTGTTTTGCTTGACCTCATAGGGCATAAAAAGGAAAAATGCATAGGAAATTATAAAGAGACAAATTTAGATGGTGTAAGAAAAAACTTTCTTCAATGGCCTGTTCAACACTTATTGCCTTAGGATAGAATAAGTTTTGAAATATGCAAGCAAAGACTGGATAATGAGCTTTTGAGTATATTGCAGAGGGGATTCTCATTCTGCTATTTTTGGAATTGGTATCTGAGATCCCTTCTCATTCTGCAGTCCCTTGATTCTGTGATTGAGTGAAGATCCAAAAAGATCTTGATGTACTGGAGAATTTGAGTATAGTAAATGAAGTAAAATGTAATAGGCATAATTGTAAAGATTTATGTTTGAGATAAAAAAATTAAAATTTCCCAAGAATAAGATGGAGGACAAATGGTGAAGGCTTTTGTGGACTTCAAGTTTAATGAACTGACTGTAAAATGGCAAACAAAAATCTATTTTGATCTCTTGTTACTTTTTTTTAATTAAAAATGTATTTGCTTGGTTGTTATATTAAAGTTCTCAGATCTCTCCCTCCCTCCTTGCATTATAGAAGGCATCATCTGACAAATATACATAATATACATATGCTACGTATGTATGTATATATGTATGTGTATATATATATGTGTGTGTGTGTGTGTGTGTGTGTGTGATGGATGATTCTATTTATCAATTTTTTATTTGGAGATGATATTCACAGTTTTTCAGTGTCCAAAAAAGGAATCTGATACAGTTCTATTATATTCAGCCCTAGTCAGACCCTATTCAGAAGTATTGTTGCTTTCTGGGAATCAAATTTTAGGAAGTATTTTATAAACCAGAGAATGTCCCAAAGGGATTCAACCAGGATAGTGAAAGGCCTCAAGATCATTCCATATGAGAATCAATTGAAAAAACTGGAGATGTTATTAATAATAAATTTTATAATAATAGTGGTCATAGTAACTAGAATATATAATTTTAAGGTTTATAATGCACTTCACATATGGTACCTCATTTGATCCTTACAATAACCCTGAAAAGTAGGTACTCCTATCATCTATATTATATAGATGCAGAAACTGAGACTAGAAAGTTTAATGATTTGTCCAGGATAATATAGCTGAAGGTCAAATTTGAACTCAGGTCTCCCTGACTCTAACTCTCCTAATCTAAAGACTGCACCATCTTGTTGACTTTTAGTTTCATCTGACAAAGAAAAGACTAATGGAAATATTGTCCTTAAGTATTTGAAAGCCTCTCTTCTGAAAAAAGGAATAGACTTGTCCTTCTAGACCCCAGAGGGCCATTGTTGAAAGCTGCAAAAAGGTAAGTTTAGGTCTGACATCAGAACGAACCTCTTTACAAATAGATCTATGCAATTAGGGCTGCCTGAGAAAGTGGTGGTGACCCCTGTTATGTTTAAAAGTTAATATCTCCCATGTTCTTTTTTTCTATAAGGTTTATTAATAATCACTTGAAATAGAAAAGATAGATACGCATAGATTTAAAGTTTCTTACTCTAAGTCTGTCTGACCACATGTAGCTCAGCCTTACAAGATTCTCCCTCCAGCCTCCTGCTTGCTCTCTGAAGTACCTGCCAAAAAGGCCTGGGTGGGCTCCACCCAAACCCCTTTATCAGGTAGATAATGGGATGGACCAGGTAGGCAAACCAGGAAGGGGGAGGGGATGAAATTCCCTCTGCACACCCTTTTTGTGACAGTTTTCAAGCAGAAGCTGGAAGTTCATTTGCCAGGTATATTATTCAGTGGGTTTCTTATCCATATGTAGATTAGATCAAATGTACACCAAGATACAACCCTGTGACCTATAACTCTAGACATTTTTCATTAAATCAATGTGCTTTTAAATTCAATTAATCGGCTGAATTTATGAAGTTCCTACTATGTGGTAGGCACTATGCAAGCACAGGAAATGTGTCATAATAGATATAAATGAGGATTAGAGAAGCCATTTTCACCTTCCCTTTCAAAACCATCTTATTTTGATCCTACCAGGCTAGTAGTACACTTAAATTTTTAAAAAGTTCTTAGAACACTCATTCTGCCAACTTCTTCCTAGGAAATTTCTTCTTTTTTCTCAAGATAAGGATAGAATTAGTACAATTTCATACAAATCTATATTCAAATTCATATAAAACAAGACACTGTTTAAACAGATCGATGTGTCAATGGCAGCCAACCAACCCAATTTTCTCCCATTTCCTCTAAATTTCTGGTCTGAATTATGGGAAGTCAAGTATGGAGATATGAACCTAGAGAGAGAAATAGCTGCGAGGTCAGAGTCCATTTTTCACAGATAAGGAATGTAATCAGGCAGATATTCAAAACCCAAAGAAAACATGTTCTTTGACCTATCAGCAATGGTAGTAGAAGTTTCTCTGGGGTTTCTGGGGATAGTACCTCAATTGCTAAAGACATTAGTAATTCCAAATTATCCAAATTACTTACTGCTTCTTAGGAATTGTTCTACCCCCTTGAATCTTTCAATCTGGACCCAGTTTCAATTTTAATGACCAGGTGGTATTGTAAATCATTAACTTGATTCCATTTAATGGGAAGGATCAGGAACTGAGGCCTCCAACACTAACCCCAGTGGTTTCTGCCTTTTGCTCTACTGAGCTGAAATTCTGAGGAAGTACTAAGCTCCCTACAGTTCTTAGCTATCTATGAGAGTCTGAAGAGTGTGATTAGAATGGATTTAACAATTACTTTATCTCTGAACTTCCACTTAATAACAAAATTCCTCTCAGAACTTACATATTTTACTAAATGCTAGTCACATAACAGAGACATAATAGAACAGAGTTGCCTCTCTACATTAAATGACAGAACATGATTAATTACATAGGTTGTTCTACTTTTTGCATAAAATAAAAAAAATAAAATCACATATAATCAAACATCTGTGATTGCAGTCATTACTAGGCCTAGGCAGATCCCATTTAACACATAGGAGAACACTTTGAGCCCAGTAGTTTTAGGAAAGACCTAGTTTGGTTTGTTTAATTCTCCACAATTGTTTCATCTGCCAGCAGACAAAGTAGAATAGAAGTACAACATAATAATTTGCTTTTCCAATGAGGTTTGGATAAAAACTCGGGAATTCTGTACTTGGTCAGCTACTCTTCTTTGTATGGAGAATAGTAACTTGGGATGCAATGCAGATTGAAGCTCCTAAAAACAAGTATTTTCTCATTCAGCACTCACTCAGTGAAAGGGATCTCTAATTGCTTCTTGCCAGTTAACTCACCATTCATGAGGAAAAAGAAGAAACTCAAAATAGCAGGCATTGCAAAAAGAAGCCTGCTCCTGCCATCCCATGCATCTTCCTCTGCCTCTCAGCTTGTTCCTTGATAATACTGTATCTATTCCCTCACATGTGGACACTTTTCTGTCTTCACCAACCCATATCCAGCTGAAGTCCATGCATTCAATGAAGAAAAGGAAAGACATAAGAACAAGGGGATACATGGTTTTTTTCACCCAAGGAATAAAACATCCTGTGCAGGGAGGCCTACACAACCAGCTCTCCTTCCCCAGACTGTGTAATCCTTCACCCTCAGTGAGGTAGCTTAGGGGATAGCAGTAATAGTTAATACCACCTGTAGGGGACTACTGGTGATGACAGTGGCTTCTTGGGCTCCTTTGCCCTTAGAAGCATGGATGATGACATTGGAAATAGCAACCAGGACAGTAACACTACCCTCTGGTAGGACAATATCTTGTGCTGGTAGCAACAGCCATGACACTCTCTTCTCATCTGGCTAATAATATAGTCCTCCAGTCTGCACTCTAATTCATCTTATTTTTTATTACTAGTTTTCATGAGCAGGAAAAATGATAATAATAAAACCCCCTACTATATAATAGAAACTTGATTTTATTATTGTTGAGTTCAATCAGACTTAAGACCCACTGTGCATGGAAAACTAAAAGCTACCTTGGTAAATTTAATGAAGTTTGAAACCATAATGAGGCTACCTAGTCAACTATTAAATAGAAGCTAAGAGAATCTAATCAAAATTAAATACGAATGCCTAATGATAAGTTTGCTGTTGCTACAAAGTGGCCATATAACCTAGACTAACTAGAACAGTGTGCATTTATAGGCATAGAGAGACACAATCCTGCTTTATATTTATCCTTTATTCTAAACCTTTTGTTTTACCTCAACTATCCTAAACCTATCCTTATCTCTCACCAAGACACTCCAATTCATTCTCCAGGCCATTACCCCTATTCTAGTCTCCCCTCTTACTTCAGTAATGACCTCATTGACCAATTCCACCACTCATCATTGGCTGACTTGGAATCCCTTAGCTCTTGTCCTTCTCTCATCACCAGACAAGCTTTATCAAGCTCTTACTCTGGATAACCCCTACCAAATTCCCTGTTCCTATTCATGTGCTGATAAATAGTCCATGAGTAAGTCATACAATTATACCCATTGTGAAAACTGGATTGGCATATCTTTGATAATACTGTCCTATATATGATGGTGAGAGAGAGTGTAGGTTATGAAGTCATTTGAGGCTGAGAAACGTAGCATAGTAATGGCCAACATGGTTTTGGGGCCTCAGTCTTTCTCCTCTGGCACCTTCACTGTGGTAAGGATCATGCACACAAGAGTCTCTGCTTGTCTATGCATTTGTGGCTTGTGCTACTCCACAACTCACACAGAATGAACAGCAACAGCAGACACACAAAGCTGGAGAGAGTTATTTATCTGAAAATATCTGCTGAGCTTAACCCTAATTCCCATTCTACAAAAGGGATACCCAGCAGTGAAGACCCTGGCAAAAGTGGGCTCAGAGGCACACTCTGGGCAAATAGACACTAGATACCTATCTTTGCTTTAAGTTTCTGAGGCCAGCTACCTTTTGATCTCAAAATGTCAATTCATTGCTCATGCTTGGTCCTCTCCCCAAGGGGGTAGATCTGATAAACCATGCATTGTTGGTTTTTTTTAAATAACAATTACAAACCAATTTATATAGAACATATAGTCCTAATATATTTTTTCTTTTCCCTTCCTCTTCCTCTCCTTTGCCCATTTCTTCCCTCTCTCCCTGAGGTCATCATTTCTCTCCAGAATAAAACCTTATTTAAAGCATTTAGTCACCTACCATACTGAATTTCTTTCAAAAGTAAAAGAGCATCAAGATCATAATTCCCATGAAAATGCCACTGTCTTTTTGAGGACAAAAAACTAAAAATGTACAAACATAATTACAATAGGATTTCTGAAGTTCTCTATATTCTAAATAAAAGCTGAACCCCAATACATATCTTGTCCTTTACCTTATTTCTCATGCTCTTGCTTACATTCAATTTGCCCATCCCATTCCCCAAGAATTCCACTACAGAATGTTCTCATGTTCACTTTTTGGCTTTCCTTTTCTTATACCACCAACATATTGGGTCAGTTTAGATATGAAACAATGACAGTTAAGTAAGTGCTCTTATATATTCTTTCAGTGGTTTTCTATAATAAGATTGCTACTTGAAGAAATGGGCAGAATTCATTCTGTTCAAGATATTATCATGTCTTGTTCATTCAATTCAAAAACATCATCAGTAACTTGCTTCACGTTAATTTTTTTACATAAAATATGCAAACTGCCTTTAAAAGTTTTGATAATTTCAAAACATTATTTCCTTAATAGTGAGTACTTCAGGTCACCTATTGAGATAACTGATGGTTAATTTTTCACCCCACTTGTACGTAAGGAAAGGTAATCTTTAGCTATATTAGTTGTTAATTTTTTAGTGACATCTCTTTGCATGCATATGATATTATGAATATAATAGCACAACTTGAAAATATATACACAGATGTATATTAAATCATATTCTGAAATAGTAATAATTCAATATTTTCATTCCATTTTATTCATTTATTTTTATTTATATTTACTTATATATTTTATATTTTATATCAATATATAATCTATATATTTATTATTTACATTTTATTTTATTCATTTATTCTTTGTTATTTTACTTTTTGGCAATTCCTAGCACATTGTGTTGCAGAATCCTTCATAATAGCCTGCTATCAGTATTTCATGGTCAAACAATGTAGTAGTAAGACAAAGAAAACATATATCTAAATACCCACATTTAAAAACCCACAAGACTGACAATGTCTCATTGCACTTTATATTTTGATTATATAAATTTAAATTTTCTTAAGACATTGGAGATTAAGGTTAATCCTACACAGTAAAACTAGAACTTACTTTTTTCTTGGCTTTCATGGCAGCTTTAGCATTTGCTTCAGGTTTGTCCACTAAAGTCATCCCTATAAAATATTGAGACAAACAAATTTAGAAATCATTTATTAAGTACCTGTTATGTGCAAAATGCTATGCTAGGTACTGTAGGAATTACCAAGTTTAAATAAGATCCGATTCCTGTCATAATGGAATGTGCTATACAGTGTAGTAGAGGGATAAGATGAACACATGCAACACAATTATCCACAATGATGAACAAGAGGTGTATTAGAGAACAGTGACTTCTGAGGTCTAAAGGGGAAGATCCGTAAGAGTAGGAGACTCAGAGAAGGCTGCCTAAAGGAGGCCTCATAGACGCTGTGTTTAAAGGATGGAAAGAAATTCCAAAGTTTAAGAAGGAGAGGATCAATATTCTAGGCCTTCAGAACCATCTGAACAAAGAAATGCCAGTGAGTAGTACAGTATATATTAGGATATACAGCATTAAAATGTTATTGTATGGAGGACAGTTGGGGGAAGTGAGGTGGCATAGTGGATATAATACCAACCCTGAAGTCAGGAAGACTCTTCATCATGAGTTTTAATCTGGCCTCAGATACTCTGTATGACCCTGGGGAAGTCACTTAACCCCATATGCCTCAGTTTCCTCAACTATAAAATAAGGTGGAGAAGAAAATGGAAAACTACTCCAATATCTCTGCCAACAAAACTCCAAATGGGGTCACCAAGAGTCATACGCAACTGAAAAATAACTGAAAAATAGTATGAGGTAAAACTAGAAAGGGAAGGTGGTGCCAGAGCATTGATCTTGAATGATAGGCAAAGGGATTTTATTCAGTAAGGAATCAGCATCATGAAAGATCCTAGGACAACATGACATGACCAGATCTTTCCTTAGAAGAGACCATTCTGGTAAGAGTACTTAGGATACACAGGTCAGGAAGACTTGTGAGAAAGCTCTTTCAATTTACTAAGTCTGAGTTGATGAGGGCCTTGAGTAGTGGAGAAGCAGAGAGTAAGAGTAAGAGTAAGAATAGAGAGTAAGAGTAAGAATAAGAATAGAGAGTAAGAGGGAGAGGTAAAAAGATCTGAAGACATAATCAGTAAGATTTAGTAAGTGACTATATTTGACATAGAGAGAGGGAAGGGGGGAGTGTCAAAGACAATACCAAGAACTCAAATACAGAATATATAAATAATAGAACCACTGAAAAAATGATAAAATTTAAACTAGCAAATCAGTTCAAACAAGAATCAAATTTATGAATGTTTTCCATATTACTGCCTTAAACAATATTGTAACACTAAAATAATCCCCAAACTAAACTGGAACCAAAGTTACATCTAATAACATATAATAAATACAGTATGAATATCAAATTATGTTTTCAGTTATCAGAGTTATTTTTCCATTACTGAAGATGAATTTTACACCTCCAAATGAAATTCTTTTAACTAGGACTTCACCAAAAATGGTCTAAAATAATTTTGAAATATATTTATTGAAATGCATAAATGATATTCCCATCTACAGTTTTCAAAATCTCTCTAGAATTGGAATGCAAATTGATTTGTGCTAGGTAACCACAATGTACATAATTTAGACCCCAAATTTGCAAATTTTGTGCTCAAAAGTTGTATTAGTGTCTTCAGAATGAAATGGAAATAATGTTCCTTAGCACTATCAGGAATTTCTGTACTTTCCAAAATATGTGGTTAAATCCTGATATAAATCTTTCAAAGTTTACAATTATAAGCAAGATCCTTATACAATCATTTCATGTCCAGGTTCAAATTCAGTAACACTATCAACTCTCCAAGGGATAAGTTTTTCCTTAGTAGCAAAGAATTAATTTCCTCCCATCAGAAAACTCTCTTATCTTGAACTTATAGAGTAAAAAATCATTTAATAAGAAATACAGATTAAAATAATGAGAAATGGATTCATAAAATATTACATGTCTTTTATCTATATCCAAGTAATTTTATTTATTAAGTGCATAAGGTAAACTATGCAATATTGAAAATATTCCAAATGAATGGAAAAAGTCATGCCTCATACCACACATAGAGGGTGTGGACAGAAATAGACTGGTCAGTCTAACAAGATTAAAGGATGATGCCTTTTTTTCTGGTTTGACTATACTGTACAAAGTACTTGAACTTCCCCTTTCAGACAACATTTGGTACTTACTGATAGCTCCTTGATGGGATGGGATGAGCAACTTTACCCAGGCAGCTTTAAGCCCAATGACAAGACAACAAGAATGATTGAGTCATGGCATTTAGAGACCAGTAGATTATAGTCAGTGTATAACTGAAGTATGTCGTTGGGTCTGTCCTTTAAAGAGGAACAGAAAACAATTCAGTTTATCACAGAGACTAGGGTGAAGCAGATGATTTCCTAAGGTCCTAATAAGAAGTCTGCTCATCCATGCAATCTTCTGAAGGTAATGTCTTGATCAGAGGTATTTCAGCCACAGAGAGGCAGGCAGAGAATGGAAGGAGTTACCTGAAAAGGAAGCACTTAGTGGAGACTTCCTGGACCATACTTATATCTTAAGTGATGGTTCAATCATCCAAATTCTGTTTTTAGATTCTATTTTTCGATCAACAACCACTTACCAAATCCCCCTTTTCTTCAATTAGTATTAGTGAAGAAAACGTCACTCTCTTCTCATCTTATCTTCAATTTCATTTCTGATTTCATAATCTCTAGAAATATTTTGTAGATTCCTTCTGGCAGTACCATTTGGCCCCACAATAAATCATCAAAATAGATAGTTGCTATTAAGTTTTATAAATCTCCTGTGATGTTGTCAGATTCACACCTTTGGTGGCTACCATATCAGGTAGACATAACATGACTACTTCCACTCAAGATTCAGAAACTTGGAAAGCATGGAGCTGAGAGAGGAAGAACATTTTGTGATATCCATTCCCCAAAGGTTCATGCAGAAGTACCTGGTTAGCTCAGTTAGAGCATGAGACTCACTTTCAAGGTTGTGGGTTCATATGGATATTGGGCACCACTGTTACAGAGATGTACTGTGGTAGGATAGACTATTGATTATAGAGTTATGAAGAAATGAACTTGAGTTATGTCCCTGACCCATACTGACCCATACCTATCCTCTTACCAGAATTGGCTGGTTGCCAGGAGTACTTGATTTTAGTTCTTTCAGAAGCATTCAGGAGGATTATCCCCCAAATCAACTCTTTGAACTTTGCATTGTGTGGATGACAATATTATTCTGACATCATCAGGATTTGGAACCTAATGGCTCAACTCTTCCCTCTCACTTAGCTCCTAAATTGAACTAGTCACCAAGTTTTGCCCACCTTATTTTCACAACATCTTTTATATCTGTCCCCTTTGCTCAATTATCAAAGCCTCTCCTCTAGTTCATCACCTCCATTCTAGTTTACTGGCTTTGCCAGGGTGTAAGCTTTTACCCCTCAAAACTATTCTCCACACAATTTCCAAATTAATAGGTTTAAAACCCAGATCTGACCCCCTTGGAAAGCATTCAATGGTTCCCTATTATCTTTAGGATGTAATAAAAATTGTCAGTCTGGCTTTTTAATATATTCCTTTCAATCTGGTTCCTACCTTCTTGTCAGGTGGCAAGGTAATAAACTACTACTACTATTACTACCACTCCTCCTCCTTCTTCTCCTTCTACTATTGCTCCTACCTCTGTACTATATACTTATGCATCCCATACTACTAATATATTGCAATAGACTATACATATATACAGTTTTATTTGTTAAGCAATTTAATATGTTCTCATTAATATAAAAATAAGAAGTCAATAAAATTTGTTTTAAAGGAAGTGGCCAAAGCATTCATATATGTAATAGTGAGATGCCTGGAAGTCATGAATAGTACGGTAAAGGATGAAAAGCAGTTTGGGGAGAATGAGGAAAAAGAGATTCTCACATGAATATGGAGATTAAGATCCACAACAATATGTTTTGGGTCTGGAAGTTGACATGAAAGTGGAAAGCATACCCAAAAGTCAGTGTGAAGGCCAAGATCTTGAAATAACAATGTTTCATTTTAGAAGTAGAATAAGAGTACATTCTGTCTCCTGAGATAACAACTGACAGAAGAGTGGCCTAGCAGTAAAACATGTACATGGAAATAGGGCTTCTGACCTGGTTGCTAGACTGGGGTAGATAGGTGAACCATTAGATAGAGTGTCCAACTTAGGGTCAGCATACACCTAAATTTAAATATTGACTCACATTCTATGAGCTATGTGACCCAGAAAATCGAGGGTTTTTGACAAATGCAAAGAGATAGATTATGCCAAAATAATCGCTGAACTTCTAGAGGTCATACAATTGTCTAGAGAAAATGCAGTGATGCACTATCGAGCTCACAACTCAGAAACAGTGTCCCAAGGAAACCAAAGGGCAGATATCGTGGTGAAATAAACAGCCAGAAGAGAGCCAAATCATGCCATGAATTTGTCAGTAATCAAAGAGCCAAATCTAACAAGTGCCTATGATAATCTGGAAATTTAGACATGGAAAGGGAACTTTGGGGCTGTTGTGAGGAGGATTATTTAGTTATCATTTAGGAGGCCTAACAGGAAGGGCTGGAGAAGTCCAAATAGAATGGGGAAGCAGGAAGTGTGGCTTTCTCTCTGAGACAGACTCCATGGTGGTTGGGACAAGTTGCAAATGACCCTAGGAGACCTCAGATTTCCAGAGATCCTGAAGGAAGACTGACATCTACTTGTGGGAGATTTTGGTAGAGACTATTAATCCCAACCTCAGTTGCAGGTTAACTTGGGCTATGTTAGCTCCCAGAATCTACCCACCTGAAAGTACAGATAGTAGTACTGGAGGAGCTGGTATATCACTGGAGTGAGTCTGGACTCTGCTGTGAGGATTCCCACTTCAGTCCTGCTATTCTCTGGGCCCTGTCTGGCTTAGGTCTCAGATGAGTGTAGATAAGTCCCTCTCCTGACCCTGTGGTTTGCCCTTAGTCTGAAAGTGTAGAAACCCCTATTCCCATCCTTTACCATAGTTTCCTTAATTAAAATTGTTATAAACTCTTGCCATTTGCCTGCTAGTTTCCATAGGCCCCTTGTCTAGATGGTGCAGGGTGACAGGGCCTAACCGCCACTTCTGTTAACAGATATCTCCTTAGCAGTTAAACCCACTCTCCCTACCTTGTTTGGTCCTGCCTTCTGTCATTCCTGTCTCTCTCACACCCCACTGAGCCCAAAAATGATATTTTAGTTTAACTCCCTTGGTTTTCTCCATTATAGGGCCAAGGAGATAGATAGAATTTGGTTTTCTCATTCAGGCATGCCAATCTTGCCTAGAAAACTGTGCTATCATATATACAATGCCATACATGAGAAAAGACACTTTGGGACACAAGCTGTGATCAATTCAGTCAATAGATTTTAGATAGCTCCTGGAATTTCAGCATATGCAATAAAAGTCTGAAATAAGTACAAGATTTGTATGAGGTTGAATCAGGGAATGTTTAAGAAGAAAGGTTTTGGGGGTCGACCACTAGCTTATACTCCATTTAAATGCATACAAATAGACTATATCGCCATGCCCAGAGACAAAGAGTTTAAGTATTGCCTAGTTATAGTAGACAGACTGACTAGATGGCCAGAGGTTTTTCTAGCAAAGAATGTAATGCAGCATTTGTGGTAAAAGTCCTACTGAAATAAATCATCTCTAGATTTGGAATTCCATGCCGGTTGGATTCGGATCACAGATCACATTTGGCACAATCAGTGCTGAAAGAGGTTTATGAAAACTTGGGAATAAAAGCCAGTTTTCATTCACCTTATTATCCTCAGAGTTCAGGGCAAGTGGAAAGATTGAACAAAGAGGTCAAAACTCTCATTGGAAAGATCTGTTCAGAGACTCACTTGAAATGGACTGAAATTTTACCTTTAGTTCTGTTCCATCTTCGAACATGTCCGAGTGGGGATTTACATCTCTCTCCATTTGAGATGCTGTATGGTCATGCAATTTGGGAAGGAAAATGTGTAAACCATCCTATGCTAGGAGAAAACTCAATTATTGAAATACATACAATCATTGCAAACCAGGATAAAAGAGCTACATGAAATGGGTGTTATCCAACAAACAACACCACTGGATTTTGCTTTGCACAGTATCAAACCAGGAGATAAAGTCTATGTAAGGAATTTCAATGGAAAATCAGCTACAGACACAAAGTGGGTCAGTCCATTAAAAGTTATATTAACTACTCCAAGTTCAATCAAAGTAGCAAGGGAAAATGCATGGATCCATTTTTTGCACACCAAACTTAAGAAACCTTACACCAGTAGAAAGAATCAAAGTGAAATCAAAGATGACAAAGAAAGTGCTGAGAATGAAAATCAATTAGAAACATTACTTTTAGATCAAAATAAATTAGTTCCAGAAGAAGAGGAAGATCCCATCAGTCAAGCATAGACAATCGAAAACAAGTTAGACAAAAGACAAAAATACTCATGAAGGGGATGAAAGGATGCAGAAAGAAAAGAAATACTAGCCCAGAAGAAAAGAAAAAAAGGAATAAAAGCAGAAAAAAACAGACAGGAAAACTTTGAACAGCTAACAGAAACAGTAAAATCTCTCTGAACTTTGTAAATATTTGTACATAAGAAATGGACAGACAGTAACTGGGACTTATGTAAGATAAAGTACGGCATTAGCAGAAAAACACATTAATTTCACATATTAGAGATATCCAACATGTACATGGCTTGCAGGAACTGAAGAGAACCATCAGGCAATGAGAGAAGTGGAAGTCTGGAGAAAAATGTAAGTATCTCATGCAACACTATATAAAAAAAAGAGACATAATTCACAAACTGATTCATTTTTTGACCTCATGTAGATAAATGAGAGTCTATGATTGCAAAAATGCAAAATGTATAAATAAGTAGCTAGATACATAAGGTCTTAATCATACAGAAAGAGCAATATGTTTTTTCTGTTTGATTAACATCAGAAATTAGGGAACTGCATAATTGTTTATATATTTTGTACATACCTCTCTGTAAATATTATAAATATGTGTAACAGGTTTTGCAATTATATCTAGAGAGTTGTGAATATTGTAGTATAGCTTGTACATAAATGTATATAGATATGAATAAGGTAGTTTAGGAAAGTTAGCATTATCTTGTAACAGTTTAGAATTAAGGTTAAGGTTATAAAGTAGGTCATGAGACCTTTTATCTAGGTGGTTTAACACAGTTGAATTGGGTTGCTTTAAGTAAGTTTCAGTGACTCTGCTGTTGGGTGTGGTCTGTGTTAAATCAGCTGACAGGCCCCACCACTTGTTTGATTCCTCCTTCACAATTGACCAATGAGAAAGTAAAAGATTCTTCCCCAACTGTCAGTACTAAGTGAACTCAGTTCTTTAGATGTAAAACTAACTAGTAAACTCAAACTATTAAAGATGTTATAACTGACTGTGATTTGTTGGTTGTGATGTTGATCCTAATGATCCTAATACCCATGATGAAAGAAGATCAATAATCACTTGAATGAACTTGAAGAGAGAAAAGAATAATTTTTTTTCTCTATGACTTTGAATTTTTATTTTTTAGAAAAATTTTCCATGGTTATATGATTCATGTTCTTACTCTCCCCTCCAACTCCCCAAGTCCCCAACCCCCTCCCCAGCTGACATGCATTTCCACTGGTTTAAACATGTGTCATCGATCAAGACCTATTTCCATATTATTGATAGTTGCACTGGGATGGTCATTTAGAGTCACCATTCCAAATCATGTCCGTATCAACCCATGTGTACGAGTAGTTGTTTTTCTTCTGTGTTTCCACTCCTGTAGTTCTTCCTCTGAATATGGAAGTGTTTTCTTCCATAAGTCCCTCAGAATTGTCCTGGGTCTTTGCATTGCTGCTAGTACAGAAGTCCATTATTTTCAATTTTACCACAGTGTATCAGTCTCTGTGAACAATGTTCTCCTGGTTATGCATCATTTCCTGGAGGTCATTCCAGTTCACATGGAATTCCTTCAGTTCATTATTCCTTTGAGCTCAATAGTATTCCATCACCAGCATATACCACAATTTGTTTAGCCATTCCCCAATTGAAGGGCATACCCTCACTTTCTAGTTTTTTGCCACCACAAAGAGCATGGCTATAAATATTTTTGTACAAGGCTTTTTATCTATGATCTCTTTGGGGTACAAACCCAGCAATGATATGGCTGGATCAAAGGGCAGGCTTTTTTAGCGCTCTTTGGGCATAGTTCCAAATTGCTAATCAGAATGGTTGGATCAGTTCACAACTCCACCAGCAATTCATTAATGTCCCAATTTGGCCACATCCCCTCCAACATTTATTACTCTCCCCTGCTGTCATTTTAGCCAATTTTCCAGGGTAAAGAGGTTGGAGAAGGAAAATACTTAATTCTTAAGTGCATTGAAATTAACTTAAAGAGGGAAGAACAATCAGATCCATTGGGACAGAGAATTGATTTGCCCTATAGAAAAGTAGAAGGGTAACAAAGGGACTGGTGGGGAGGGAAGCAATACCACTGTATTGGTCTTCTCCCCTGTTTGCCTCACATGCTTCTTTATGAAATATACATTTATTCCATTTTGTCTGTTTTTCCATTTCTCTTAATATTATCTCCTTTTTTAACCTCTAACTTTATATATATTTATACATATA
This sequence comes from Gracilinanus agilis, assembly GCF_016433145.1. Taxonomy (NCBI): domain Eukaryota; kingdom Metazoa; phylum Chordata; class Mammalia; order Didelphimorphia; family Didelphidae; genus Gracilinanus; species Gracilinanus agilis. The sequence goes on from NC_058134.1 coordinate 26,436,715, forward strand.
TGTGTATATATATATGCATATATATACATATATCTTGACATTTCATCCTATACAGTTTGTCCCTGTTCCCTTTTAGCTACCCTGCTGATAATAACAATTTTTAAGAGTTACCAATATCTTCTTTTCATATAGGGATATAAGTCAATTGAACTTATTGGGTCCCTTAAAGAAAAGGTTCTTTTGTGGTTTTTTTACCCACTCTCTTAATTACCTTATGGTGATTCTCTTGATTTCTGTTTTTGGGCAGCAAACTCTCTGATTAAATCTGTTTTTTTTTTCTTTATGAATGTTTGGAAGTCTTCTATTTTGTTGAATGACCATACTTTCCCCTGCAAGAATATAGTCAGTTTTTCTGGATAGTTAATTCTTGGTTGTAGACCCAGGTCTCTTGCTTTCTGGAATATTATATTTCATGCCTTCCGGTCCTTCAATGTAGATGTAGTCAAATGCTGTATTATCCTAGCTATGCTTCCCTGGTATCTGAATGACTTCTTCTTAGCAGCTTGTAATATTTTTTCCTTGGTCTGGTAGTTTTTGAATTTGGCTATAATATTCCTTGAAGTTGTCAGCTGCAGATTAAATGTAGGCGGTGATCTGTGGATTCTTTCAATTTACACTTTTCCCACTTATTCCAGAATGTCAGGACAGTTTTCTTGTATAATTTCCTGTAGGATGATGTCCAGGTTTTCCTTTTGCCATGATCTTCTGGTAGTTCAGTAATTCTTAAATTGTCTCTCCTCAATATGTTTTCTAGACCTGAGGTTTTGTCAATGAGGTGTTTCATATTTTCCTCAAATTTTTCATTTTTTTATTTTGTTTTATTTATTCTTGCTGCCTTGTGAAGTCATTTGCTTCTAGTTGTTGAATTCTAATTTTTAAAAACTGAATTTCATCCCTGGATTTTTGGTCTTCCTTCTCCTTATGGTCTGATTTTCTTTGTAGATCAGCTTTCACCTTCTTTGCTTTGTTCTTCAGCTGGTCAATTTGGGCTTTTAAGACATTATTTTCTTGTTTTAGATCATGTATTTCCTTTTCCCAATTATCTTCAGCCTCTGTTGATTGTTTTCTGAGTTCTTGATTTATTTGAATTTTGAGTTCTTGAGTTAATTGAGTGTTGAGTTCTTGAGTTAATTGAATTATAAGTTCATCCAAAGCCTGTGTCCATTTCACTGAAGTTTCTATTTTTTTTTGCTTGGTGTTCCTTTCTCTTCTTCTGATCCATTTGCTTTTTGTTCAATTTCTTGATAGAAGCTGTCAATTGTGGTTTCTTTTTTCTTTTTCTGTTGTTCACTCATGTTTTTCCTTCTTCCTCCCCTGTAATTGGCTGTAATCTTGTTCCTCTGATCATTTTTTATCTGTAGGTTTGGGCTATTCAGTCCTAGGAGGGCTTCTTCTCTGTTTTGATGATTAATTAGGTTAGTGGGATCTGAGGCCAGATTTTCCCCAGCTGGTGGTAAAAGCTAAAGTGAATTTGGCTACTTTCATTATAATCTGTGGGGTGGGGTCTTGGAGCTTCCCTGCCCTCTGAATACTTCTTGTCTGCTGTATTGATAGGATTAAGCCCAGATGTGGTTGATCTGAGGAACTCAAAGTGCCCTGAGGTCAAAAACCTCAAGAAAATGGGGAAGGGGGGCAGCACAAGATAGAGGGTATATTCACCCTCTCTGGGTTTCTCCCCCAGCAGCCTCCCTACTGTCTGTGATCAGAGCATTGAGTTTGACAAACCTGTACCAGCAAGGCACTCCCTTGGACTAGTGCCTCAGCCCACCCAGAGATTCCAGGATCCGCTGGAGACTCAGCACATTAAGTGGAGGAGGGGATCTGGGATCTTCCTCCTGTCTTTCCCCTCACACAGGACAATTCCAAGAATTTAGCCTTTTTTTTCTTTTTTTACATGTACCTTTTAAGTTGGGTTCATCTGGAGGATCCCCCAGCTCTCTTCTGTTGTTAGATTTGGTTTTGGTTTTCTGTTCCCTCAGAGCCCTTTGTCTTTGATTGCTGGTGAAGAGTTTTACAGAGGTCTGGAGCCTTGCTACTTCTATGCCACCCTCTTCCCAGAATTCCCCTCAAGGTGAAAGGAGTAATTTTAACTGATACCTTTCCCCTAAGAATTTTTAGCACAGATCGGGTCATTACAGGCTCCTCTCTCTTAACTTATTTAATGAAGGTAAACAAGGCTAAGGAAAGGATGGGTTGAAATAAAAAGGAACGTGGGATTGGGAATGAATCCTAGAACCTTGTTTAACTAACTAAACCTATAATAAATCTTTAGGAGTTTTCAGGTAAAGCTGATTCTCTGAACCTGCCAGGCAAATTGCCTTAGTCAGGCCTAAAGGCCTGGCTTTAGTTGCTAGCTCAATTCGATTTGGCTTGGTTTAACAGAGTTAATCTTCAATATTTATCTTCTTGTTGGTGTTTAGAAAGTTGTATATTATAGATGATATATTAGAAAGGATGCTGAAAGCACTGGATGAGCAATGAGCCTAGATAACTATTCCTATGAGGTATAAGTTATCCTTAGCTAAGAGACAATTTTGAAACACCTATCCTCTCACAGTTCTCAAGTCTGAGACCCTGAGAATAGGAATTTACCTCAATTTATAGGATGCTCTCAACAGACATTTTGGTCTCATGCCACCTCATGCCACCGCTGCATTCTACATTCCAACCTCAGTAACTGGCAACTATCCTGGCCCAATATGGCTTCTTGCAACAGTATTTACAAGGTTTAGTGTAGTAAATGCATAGGTAATTGAGTTTCTTAGCAATAGAATTTAAACTGCATTTTCCGACCAGTTTTTCTTTAAGGAAGTTCTTTGTGACAGCATGAACTGAAATTTGTGTTAATGGAAAAATTATGGTTAAGTTTTTTGGCATAATGATAAGCACAGGTACATAATTGTTGTATTAGTCTAGAATTGTAAGGATATTAATACTAATAGTAGTTTTATTGATTTTTTTTGCATTTTACTTTCTATACTTATTTTTGTTTTGTGAACCCCAAATCCTAACCAATATCTTTCCTGGGGAATGCCCTAGTTTAGGAATAGTCAGATAGGAGTATAAATAGCATAGAGTAGGGGGGAGGTTTTTTATTTTGGGGGAATTGGTGAATAGCATAGGAATATATATATATATATATATATGTATATA